>NW_026652298.1:9838382-10100210 GCF_009828535.3 Hylobates moloch | reverse complement strand
CATGTCCTTTGCCCACTTTTTGATGGGGTTGTTTGTGTTTTTCTTGTAAATTTGTTTGAGTTCATTGTAGATTCTGGATATTAGCCCTTTGTCAGATGAGTAGGTTGCAAAAATTTTCTCCCATTCTGTAGGTTGCCTGTTCACTCTGATGGTAGTTTCTTTTGCTGTGCAGAAGCTCTTTAGTTTAATTAGATCCCATTTGTTAATTTTTGCTTTTGTTGCCATTGCTTTTGGTGTTTTAGACATGAAGTCCTTGCCCACGCCTATGTCCTGAATGGTATTGCCTAGGTTTTCTTGTAGGATTTTAATGGTTTTAGGTCTAACATTTAAGTCTTTAATCCATCTTGAATTAATTTTTGTATAAAGTGTAAGGAAGGGATCCAGTTTCAGCTTTCTACATATGGCTAGCCAGTTTTCCCAGCACCATTTATTACATAGGGAATCCTTTCCCCATTTCTTGTTTTTGTCAGGTTTGTCAAAGATCAGATAGTTGTAGCTATGCGGCATCATTTCTGAGGGCTCTGTTCTGTTCCATTGATCTATGTCTCTGTTGTGGTACCAGTACCATGCTGTTTTGGTTACTGTAGCCTTGTGGTATAGTTTGAAGTCAGGTAGCGTGATGCCTCCAGCTTTGTTCTTTTGGCTTAGGATTGACTTGGCGATGCGGGCTCTTTTTTGGTTCCATATGAACTTTAAAGTAGTTTTTTCCAATTCTGTGAAGAAAGTCATTGGTAGCTTGATGGGGATGGCATTGAATCTATAAATTACCTTGGGCAGTATGGCCATTTTCACGATATTGATTCTTCCAACCCATGAGCATGGAATGTTCTTCCATTTGTTTGTATCCTCTTTTATTTCATTGAGCAGTGGTTTGTAGTTCTCCTTGAAGAGGTCCTTCACATCCCTTGTAAGTTGGATTCCTAGGTATTTTATTCTCTTTGAAGCAATTGTGAATGGGAGTTCACTCATGATTTGGCTCTCTGTTTGCCTGTGATTGGTGTACAAGAATGCCTGTATCTTGGTGTGTACTTTTTAAATAATTATCCTGCTTGGGATTTCTTGAGCTTCTTGAATCAGAAGTTTGAGGTCTTTCATCAGTTTAAATATTGCCTTTGTCACAATCTCTCCTCTGCTTTTGAATCTTTAACTAAATATATGTTAGATCTCACTCTATACTCTGTCTCTTAATCTCACCGTATGTCTGTATTTTTATGTTTCTATGCTGCTTTCTGGATAATTTCTTCAGAATGTTCCTGTATTTCAGCACCTACAGTCTCCTGTTCAATTCATATATCCACTATTATTGATTTTACATTCATTTTACTGTCCATTTTACAGCTCAGGAAACTGAGGCTCAGTCACGTTGGGTAATATCCCTAAGATTACTCAGCTTGCAAGTAAAATAGATGGCAGTCAAGACAAGCACTGTCTAACTGCAAACCCCAGGCTCCTGACTAATGTGTTGTGTAGTTTCCAGTGAGCAATGCTTTATGGTTTTTAGCACATTTACTTTGGATACTTATGTATAAGCTCATTTGTCATTTTTCAACCTATACTTTAAAAAATTTAAGATCTCAAATTTCGTTTTGATTTGCAGCATTTTCATTGTCTTAACCAGCTTTGCCAAATTCATTTCCAATTTCTTTTGGTCTCTTTCTACAAATATATGCTAAAGATTTTTCATTGAACTTTCCACAAATTCCCACAAAAGATATTGCAACAGTGATGAAAACAGTCTTTCTTTGATGCTCTGTGGACATAAGCATGTATTTGTTTTATTTTTAGGTATGATTTTTGAAGTATTTTTCATTTTTATGTATAATTGCTTTTATTTTTAGGTATGATAAGTCAAAAATGGCATAGAGAGTATCATTGCCCTAAGAGACTCTGGTAAGAAATTTATCAAATGAATGTTCCATGCAGAAAATTTTAAGAGTACTATAGCAAATTTTCAAGGTTGAGGACACTCTGTGTATGAGAAGGGTGATGGAATTCTGCCATTTCTCATTTTTATTTCTCACACATCTTTGTGTTCCTGCATCTGCCTTCAGGGAAGTCATGTCTGGGAGTCTAGCAAATTTAATAGACGTATGGGTCACGACTTAGCACTTATGTTATCCAAGAGTTTGGTTTTGATTCCCACATATAGAAGAGAGTTTCTGCACATTATTATAGGAAATATAACTTTTAAAAAGCTGATGTTTGTGAGCTGCTTGTGTACAGGAAGAAGAAACTAAAAATGTCTTATGTTTGGAAGGTCACAAAAATCTTAAATCATGATTAAAAGAGGAATCAGTTAAAATGGTCCTTAGTTATATGGGTGTGGCTGTGATAAATCATTACTTTTACCCTCAAGAACAAAAACCTACATATGTCAAAGACCTAGGGAAAAGTAAGAGTTTTATTACCTATGAAAAATCAGTATTTAGGAGAGATACAACTGTATTTATATTCATCATCATAGTATTTTGAAGTACTCACTTCAGCATGAAACATAGGAAATTCTAATTTTACAGCATTTGCAATCATGCATTTTCTTGCTTAAGACAATATAACCTGCAGAGTATAATACCTTGACATCATTGGGTCTTCCAAACAAGTTGCCATAAAACATAAACTATGATTATTGAGTCTTAAAGAAATTATTTGCTCATGGGTACTCAAGTGATTTGAAAGTTGGGATCTAAGACCACATTAATAAACAGAATTTGCTACTTTGTATCAACTTGGAAATATATTTCTTATTTAATTTTGTAGAACAAATATACTTCCTGGGATAAGTGGAGGATATATTTATTAACAGTGTAATAAGTACCCTCTGATGAATTTTTTCAGTGTCTAGTTAACTTTAACGTTTAAATTTTCAATTTGAGGAAATAAACTGGGAACAGTAATGGGACAACAGGGTGCTAACCCAATAAAAAAATGTCACTTTCAGTTTGTTAGTGCATATTTATGTTGCAATGTAAGTTTCATAATTAAACAGTGAATCTAAGTTAAAATTCTATTTACAGTTTTTGCAAATTTCACCTTGGAGAATTATTGAGTGAATTGTTTGCTTCATTTGAGGATGTAGAATGAATTATATTTTCCATAAAATGTCACCAACAGTGCTTATTTCCAAACAAAAAATAATTATGTATGTGGCTAGGTCTGCTCACTTTGTAATACCTCTTTTGGGGCTCTTCTGTCAGAACTGAGGACACTTATAGTATCTAGAGCCTTTTCTAGAGAATATAACAAAAGTTTTTCTCCCTCTTCTAGCCCCCACAAATTTTACATCTTGCTGCCAGCATATCTTTCAAAGTAATAACAAGATAGTCTTCTTGAGTAGTTTATAATGGATGTCTTTCTATGTTTAATAAAGCAAATGAAACTTAATTTTTTAAAAAACTAGAGGACTAAAAGTTATTTTCATGAGAACTAAGTAAAATATAATTGATATTTGTATTAGTCCATTCTCATGGTGCTATGAAGAAATACCTGAGACTGGGAAATTCATAAAGAGAAGAGGTTTAACTGACTCACAGTTCTGCATAGCTGGGGAGGCCTTAGGAAGCTTACAATCATGGTGGAAGGTGAAGCAAACACATCATTTTTCACAAGGCGACAGGAGAAGAAGCGCCGAGCAAAGGGGGAACAGCCCCTTGTATAACCATCAGATCTTGTGAGAACCCACTATCATGAGAACAGCATGGGGATAACTGCCCCCATGATTTGATTACTTCCCACTGGGCTCCTCTCATGACACGTGGGGATTATGGGAACTACAACTCAAGATGAGATTTGGGTGGGGACACAGCCAACCACATCAATATTTAAAATTGAAGTACTTCAATTTTGATTAGTGTAGACTAATACAACATGCAAATGTAGAGGCCTTTTGCTCACTCTTCCCACTAAGAACTCATGACCTTTGAAGGGTCCTGACAACAGACATTTCAGTGATAATTTACCAAGATAGCAGAACTGTTTGTTGCTAAAAATAGTTATGCAGGATAAAATGCAATCTATAATTTTATGAGAACCTGTGATTCTAGTTTACCTCCAATTACTAATATCCATATATATGTGTGTATATTTTTTAATCGGGTGTGTTTTGGACTCAGAAGTTATTAAAAATTCAGTCAAATGATGGGAGTGATGTTTTGAAGATTAGAATCATGTAGCTGATTCATATGAGTTATTAGACCATGATAAGAGGCACAGAGGAAATATAACAAATGAAAGCCTTCTTGCCTACTGATTCTGCATAATTTTAAAAATTAAATTTGGGTTTTTGTCCATATGCAAATTTGTCCTAAAAATTCCCATCTTTTGAAAGCGTTTTGATACTTAGAAAAAAAAGTAAGACTTTTCTAAATAGAATATACAAGATGGTATAATCTGATTGGATAACAATGCATCAGTGTTCTAAGTTAATAATTATCTAAGGCAATAATTAACATTTAAAACATACGGTGACATCATTTCTGAATTTCTACTTTCTACTTATCAAAATGCCAAATATAATTATACACAATTACTCCTTAAAGATGATGAAGGTTTTGATTTCAGAAAGTTTATCACTCTTACCTTTTCACAGAGAATTGAATTTGATGATCTATTAAGGCGCAGCAGGTGTCTGATTTAGCATATTTAACTATTTTCACAAGTCACAATCCATCTAACAAGGACAGATTTTCCCAGTAGAGGTCAGTCTTGTGTTGATAGTTATTGTATCATAAAGGAAAAACTAGAGATTTTATGTTTAAGTCCAGTATATTTGATATAGGTAGCAAGCCATTAATTGTGGAAGAAAGAAACTTAAAGATTGGTCATCTTTATTGTAACAAAAATTACTGTGGGTAATATTTTGGGTCCTTTATTACCATATGTTTTCCTCAAAACCCCAGAAGGCTTTACTGCTTGCTAAATACTCCCTAAAAGGAACTTTATCAATGGTAGAAATGAACAATTATCTAAATGTAGCAACAGATAATTTGGGATAAATGTCAGATTATTGGATTTGAAACTGAAAATATTTCTTGCAAATTTCAGTTTGAGAAGAGAAACACAGAGGTAGGATAATTTCACGCATCAACCCCTCACCTTAGCTGTCTTCTCTGCAATATGGGGACAACTGTGCCTGTTCTCTTTCCTTCAGATAAATCTTGTTTTTTTCCTCAGACTAATGTTTTGGTTTATAAACCAAGAATTTTATAATAAATACAGAGATGGCAATCGGAGATAAAGCATATGTTTACAAGTAATGCCTTTGGAGTTGTTGATGCCAAAATACAATAAGCAGTCAAACCAGCATAGCCCAGGAAACATTTCTGAGGTTACTGAGATGATAAATGACTTTACTGGAGGTAGATGGTGTGATGGAAAGAGCAGTGTGTTAGCAGCAGTGGTTCTGCCACTGGATAGCTTGAGGAGGCTTTAATTTCCCACACCTTAAATAAACATAATTAAGTAAACTATGTTTGCTATGCAAATACAGTCTAAGAGCAAGACTCCTAGTTCCTTCTTTCCAACTAAATTACTACCCAACGGTCCTTCCCAGTAGAATTTGTAGCACCAATATTAGTTAGAAATTAGAATATTTGGATTTTAACTTGTGGCACTGCCAGTTGGGCAAGTGACCTTGAGCAAGTCACAACCTCTCTGAGATGTGTTTTTTTCTCAGTAAAGTGAAGGGATTGGATTTGGAAGGAACAAACTCCAGTGTTTTCCAGGACAGGAACATATTAGAAGTTGCTGAGAATGGAGGGGTCAGTGGAGAAATGGAGTGTGTGGACCTTACAATAAGGTATCTGATAGAGACAAAGTGTTGAATGCTCTATATTGGCCAAACTTATGCTATATGTAGAGGCGAGCAGACAGATGCAGATGAGAAAACTGGGAGAGAGGTGCCCAGTTAGAAATGCAAAACTTCAACTCTGGTCTTCTGTCCGATGATCTGGAGTTCTTCCCACCTCGCCACACTAAGTCTTGTCACTGACAGGAGTTGTGTAGGCTTGATGTAAGCAAATCTCTGAAAGAGAGGGCTTATATTTGGTTCCCTTTATCCTCCATCTATGCCCCTTCTTTATTTTTTGGGTCCCTTTCTCTTTATCCACTACCTCCTTAGTTGTGCTCAGGTGTTTCCTGAGCACGAGGTTTGTAGGCGACACCTTTCAGGAGCTGAAACAGCCCATTCCCCCCTCTCTTTTCAGGCTCCCCACTATGATGTTGACATTTGCCCTCCACAGAGCTTATACCAGGCTGCATTATGTTTCTTCATGAAGACTAGTTAGCTAAGCAAGTACTTAGAGCCCTTTCATTCATTCAGTTTATTGTAGAGCCTTAATACTGCAGGTGCTAGGCTAGGCAATGATGGAGGGAGAAAGACGGCTTTAACTCTGAAGGAGCCTCAGCCCAATGAGGAAAGCAATATGTCTACGTGTAACTCTAGACGATGAAATCAGACCCCTGTAGAGTGCAGGGTACACAGAGGAGAGGTAATTTTTCCAGGGCAGTGGAGGGAATATGCAAGGTGTTACTGAGAAGCTAATATTCAAGCTGAGCCCTGAAGAATGTGTCCATGAGTGAGGAAGGCAGGGCAGAGGCATTTTCTCAGAGGAAATAGCATGAAATAGGATCTGGTGACGACTAGAAATGACTTACCATTCCATGTGGTCCAGGTAATGCTAATACTTCAATATAAAGTCTGACATGGCTTTCTGTAAAGGACTGAGTAATAAGGGGATTTCATGAATTGTGGCCAGGCAGGCAGCGGACTTATTTTTAAGTAAGGAGTTTTTTGGCACCTGTCAAATAACATCTCCGAGATGGCTTCCTTTACATATTCCAGGTCAGTTGATCCAGATCTCAATGCTCTTTGGAATTTTTGGATTCTTAGTAGGTTGCTGCTATGCCATGGTTTCTCTTTCCACATTTTCACAGGGCATTCCTGCATTAGTCTGTACTGACGAGTTTACAATGGTTGCAATAATTGTTAGTGTTGATGAACCTTCCTTGTACTTTAAAAAAAGAGTGATCCTTTTATTGCCAGTTTCTATTTTTCCATCAACAGCCTGATATTCCATGCCTCTGGGTCTATACTGTTCCATTTCATAACGTTTAATGAATGTTAGAAGTGGCTCTGCAAATGCATTGCCTTAATCTTGTTGCCTGCAGTGAGATGCTTTTAATATTTTCTCCACATGTGAACTCAGTGTTTTCCTTTAGCTTTTCTTTAATTTCCATGTGGTTAATCTCACTACTGCAGGGAGCCTGGATATTTATAGATTTTTCCCTTTCACTCTATCTTCAATAATTTGCTTTTGCATTCAGTGAACACATCCATCACAATAAATGGTCCTTTTCTCATTTGTATTGACTTGCATTTATATAAACCAGACTGCCTTTTTATAGTATTATTAATGTTCATGGCAGTTTTCAGTAGCTTGGGGAGCTGGGTATGAGAGTTGGAACAGAGCTGCAAGTTTTCCTATTAGATCAAATGACTCGTGTCCTGATGCCTGGTTTCAAGCTTTATCATTAAGTCAAGACCAAAGTTATATGGGTTTTTTTCCTTAATTGCCTCAGTATAAAATGAAAGTATTAAATAAGCATCTCTAAATTATTCCCCATTTCATTAAAATGTTCTTGATTTGATAGTCCTTTTGTGCACTGAAAGATGTAAAATATTCCAATTACACTATTGACTATTGACTATTCACAGTCAGTTCAATGTTATAAACTTGTATAGCTCCTAGTAGAAATAAATAGGGAACTGAATTATACATAGTTCATATTGATCATTCTTAGATGCTATTGCTTTCTGATAGCTCAATTTATTTTAGCAGAGTCTACAATTATGTCATTTTAAAATTATTATATTATTTTAATACTTCATTTGTATTCTTTTAATATAAGTTAATTTTTTCCTATCACTGTGCATGTCATTGGTTTGCAGATTGTTGGGAAGAATATCATTGGCAGGACTTGTACTGCTGTTCTTTAGGCAAAAGCAAACTGGTCAACCTAATCAAACTTTTTCTAGCTTGTGGAAGGCCTCTCAGAAAATATCTTTCAGAAGTAGCTCTGTGTGCTCAGACCCCTGGAACCAGTCATTCTGCTGCAACAGAGGCCTGTGCTTTCCTATTGCCACCCATTTTCACTGCTCAGCGGCCTCTTCAGATATTAGTGCTATTTCCATAATTCTAGTTGCATATGCTTTTTTGTTTCTTATCCATGCCACTTAAATATTGTGACATTTTGGGAGCACTTAAATATTTACTTCAAAACTTCACACCTTTGTGGTATTTTTCTATAGTAACTTGTGGTTGTTAGAAATGCTGAAAATAAATGGTGCTGGGATAACTGGGTAGTTAAATGTGGAACATTGAAACTGGACCCCTTTCTTTCACCATATAGCAAAATCAACTCAAGATGGATTAAAGACTTAAATATAAAACCTAAAACTATAAGCATCCTAGAAGAAACCCAGGAAATACCCTTCTGGACATCAGACCTGGCAAAGATTTTATGATGAAGATTCTAAAAGCAATTGCACCAAAACCACAAATTGACAAGAGGGACCTAATTAAACAAAAGAGCTTCTGCACAGCAAAAGAAACTCTCAACAGAATAAACAGACAACCAACAGAATAGGAGAAAATATCTGCAAACTATGCATCTGACAAAGGTCAAATATCCAGAATCTATAAGTAACTTAAACAAATCAACAAGCAAAAAACAACCCCATTAAAAGTAGGCAAAGGCCATGAACACTTATCGAAAGAAGAGAGATGAATGGATGAATGGCCGATAAGCATATCAACATGCTCTGCATCACTAATCATTAGAGAAGTTTAAATTAAAATCCAGTGAGATATCATCTCATACCAGTCAGAATGACTATTCTTAAATAAAAGTAAAAAAATAACATGCTGGTCAGGTTGCAGAGAAAAGGGAATGCTTATACTACTGCTGGTGGGAAGGTAAATTAGTTCAGCCACAGTGGAAAGCAGTTTGGCTATTTCTCAAAGAACTTAAAACAGAACTACCATTCAATCCAGCAATCCCATTACTGGGTACATGCCCAAAGGAATAGAAATTGTTCTATCATATAGACACATGCATGCTTATGTTCATTGCAGCACTATTCGCAGTAGCAAAGACATGGACTCAACCTAGATGACCATCAATGGTGGACTAGATAAAGAAAATGTGGTTCATATACACCACAGAATACTATGCAGCCATAAAAAAGAATGAGAGATCATGTCCTTCGCTGGAAGATGGATGGAGCTGGAGGCCATTAACCTAAGCAAATTAATGTGGGAGCAGAAAACCAAATACCACATGTTCTCATAAGTGGAAGCTAAACATTGAGTACACATGGACACAAAAAAGGGAACAAGAGACACTGAGACCTAGTTGAGGGTGGAGGGTGGGAGGAGGGTGAGGATTGAAAACTACCTATGGAGTACTATGCTCATTATCTGGATGATGAAGTAATCTGTACCCCAAACTCCTATGACATGCAGTCTACCCATAAAACAAATCTGCACATGTACCCCCTGAACCTAAAATAAAAGTTGGAACGGTAAAAAAAAAAAAAAAGGCCGAAAATATATTATTTCATTATCCCAATAAGCTCTTACTGTAATTTTTTATCTGTGTGGCTTTTTGGGGGTGTATATCTCCAATATAATTTAAAATAATCAGTTAATTTTTGTTTTCTGGATTCAGTTATCTTTACTACCATATTAAATTACTTCTAAGACATATTTTTTTCTCCACATTTTAGCATCTCTGAAACTAGAATGCATCTTTCAATTAAGGATGTATCACAGTTTAATTGGCAGCATTTTTTCTGTAGTGGTAGAAAAATTAGTGGTGTCCTAGATTTAATGAAATATGCCATTTTATTTTTATTTTCTAAGGACAGATAATGGAAGGTGGTTCATTATGTCAGTGATTTCATCTGTTTATGCTTTGAGTAAGCATTCCTGAGTATTCTCTGAGCTTCATTTCTGTCCCAATCTTTTCTATGCAAGTCTATCTTCTATCTTGTTCATTTATTTATTCATTCTCTGCAATTAGTAGAAGTATTTAACAGAAGGTAAAAACATTTGAAATTTTTTTACTCTCCTCTCCTAAATTTCCATGCATGTGACTTTATACCTGGTCAGGCCAAAGAATTTTTCTGTAGCAGGGGATAGGAGAAGGAGAAATTATGGGAATAGTGGTGGGATTAGGACTTTTATAACAAGAATGCAAAGAAGAACCAGTGTTCAGCTTTCAGTTACTGTAGGATGTTTTTAATAATGCTGGCAATGAGGAAAGCTTGACTTTGTCAGGAGAAGGAAGGATTTTCTAAATTTCTTTAAAGCTCAGATATGTAGTAAAAGAAAAATTTCTAGAATTTCTTCCAGTCTCAAGGTACTGGTTTATCTAGAAAGAATGATTTGGATTAGAGCAAATAGATGCCCTCCCCTTTTGGTCTCATGGAGTAAGAGTCCCTGTTTTTTCCTTAAGGTCCTTGCTTTTCCCCTTCTTGGGGCTGTGCCTCAAATGGGGTGAATGTAGAAACATCAGGAAAGGCATGGAGGAGTCTGAGAACATTTGAGCTAGTGGTCTGCTCCCCTGTCAAAGCATGAGGGAGACCACAGACATTAGTTGGCTCTACTTCAGCCTTCAGGTCTGGGACACGATCAATAGTGAGACAGCAATGACATGGAGGTAAACTTGGAGACAGCTAGAAGGATTGAGACTGAGGATGTGCTCCTGGCTCCCCAGGGCCTGCACTTGGTGTGCAGGGGATTGTGTGGCTTTCCATGCCTGGAGGTTTTCTACTGCCTCAGGGACCTCTGAGGCCAACGGATCAGAAAAGGTTGTATCAGAGTGAAGAGACTGTAATAGAAGGAGCCTTTAAGACTAGAGGCCAGGATCAGTTTCTAGTAGTGGTTGTCAGCATTTTCCACTCCAAACCAAGTGTGAACAGTTTTACTCATTGTAACTGGTCCAGGGAGCTGAGCAACCTACCTACCTGCAGTAGAATACAGTGGAGATTCAGAGAACATCTCTTGAATCTGAGGTCTGCCTCTCTCTGTCTCTGTCTCTCTCTCTCTCTGTCTCTCCCATACTCTGTCTCTCTCTCCTTCCAAAAAGAATAAAGTAAATGTCTTCACATACCTAGATGCCATCTTTGGGAGGAGAAGAGTTTAGGGATAGAACTCTGAAATGCAAGTGTATCTGTTTGGGTTCAATCAGGAGATAGAAAACATACAGTAATCTGAACAGGGGAATTTTAATATAAAGATAACTATTAATATAAATATAATTATTAAATAAAAATAAAAGAGTAGCTATAAGATGCAAGAAAACACATTATTGTACCCTATGACTGAATGAGAGTACTCAGGAAAGACAAACTCGGAAGGGGAGCCCTCTTCTTGAGGCCAGAGTTCAGACCTCATTGGAGAACATGAGATGCAGATCTCTGGATGTTAGAGGAGTTTCCCTGGTTTGCCCATGCCAGAACTGGTCTGTAGTCACTGGGCAAGCAGAAGTAATCCTCTGGAGTGCAGGTGGGGCACAGGTGAGCTGCAGCTGGTGGCTGGGTGGGTAGGCATGTAGAGAGAATGGGGATGCTGGTGGCAACTGTCTGGGGAGTGGCAGTTTTCAGTTACCCATGGCTGTGTAAGAGGAGTGTGCTGAGGGTTTGGGGGTACCAATGTAGGCAAGAGGCCTAGGGTGTGCAGTATGCAGATTGTGAGGGTGTGGGAAGGTGATCAGGAGTCCTGGCCTACGCTGTAAGGTGGCCAAGGGACTGCACCTTCTGGACTAATGGCTGAGGCAGAGACTAATGGCTGACCACTGGAGTCCTCACACCCACACCGCTGACTCACTGTGCAGTAGCCAGAAACAGCAGAAGAGTCATTTCCTCCGGCATTGCCCCTCCAGCACCTTTAACTGTGAGAGTTTAGTATCATACACACTATAAAGGAGAAATGCTTAAAGGAATTCTGTTCATTATCACAGAGCATGTATTAAATGGTGAATTTGGAACTGAAAGGTGGTAAGTTGATAACTGGCACAATAAATCTTTATTCAGAAGAGACTAAATCATCCAAAAGAGATTCTAACAGCTGGCACTCTTTTCATGGGCCTCCAATGAACAGAGTTGTTGGATTAACCAATGTATTCTGTATCCTCCATAAAATTGTATATAGATTCATGTCCCCTGTGTGGTGTTGACTCATAGCCAGTTGGTTATGCTCTAGTATACCATTGTACCTATGTTTCCATACCATTTGGGAGCTGTGTCTATTCTCCATATGTTTATACTAGTTGTATTAAGTATCTCTTTATTCCAAGTCTATTTATAGTAGTTGTGTTAGTTTTCTATTTCCTAACATTTTTATTTCTATTTTTAACAGATAATCTGAAAACTTAGTGACTTAAAACAACAATAATTTAACAACAGTGGACATTTAGTCTGCCACAGTTTCTGCAAGTCTTGAATTCTGGTTTGCATAATCTGGGTAGTTCTGACTTGGGGGTTTCTCAGAGGTTGCATTCGAGTTACTGGATGGGGCTGCAGTCATCTGAAGGCTTGACTGCAGTTGTAGGAAGGAGTTCCAAAATGGCTCACTCATGTGGTTGACAAGCTGATGAGGGCTGTTGCCAGGAGCGTCAGTTTGTTGCCATGGAGACATCTCCACTAACTGAGTACCCTCATGACATGACAGTTGGCTTACCACGTTGGGTGATCTTAAAGATAGTGAGGCAGAAGCCACAATGCCTTTTATAACAGTCTCAAGAAGTCACAAAGTGTCATTTTTGCAATATCCTGTTGGTTACACAGCTCAACCCTTTTTAATGTAGAAGAGAACCACACAAAAGTGTTAATACCAGGAGAAGCCAATGGAAGCTGTCTTGGCTACTGGCTGCCACACTAATATCTGTTATTGTAATCACAAAATTTAATTAAATACCATAAACACAATTGAAATACGAATATAAAAGTATTTTTTAGAAAAACTAAGTGCTTTCAAAAAACTTCTTAAAGTGTAAGAAAAAATCTGTTGTATAAAATGAGGCTAAGACAACTAAGAAATTGAGGACATTTTGTAAAAATCTGGATGGATTCTGCTCCCAAGTAACTTTGCAAGTGACATGAACTTTTTTTATTCCACTTTAAAGAAATTAATTGGTGGTGCAAAAAGTTTTGGAGTAATAGATGGCTTGAATGTTAAGGGAAAAAAACACCCAACCCAGCATGATACCCATGTACTAAGCACCATTAGGGAGAAATTATCTTGCTGTTCTAAAGAGTAATGAAGTTAATGTCAATTCTTGAGAGACAACATTTGATTGAAGAACAAGCCTACAATACCACATCATAAGATATTATCTACAAAAATGGTAATAAGAGCTTAGAGATGAGGTTTTAATAAATAATTTTTTACAACAATCAGTCATATTTGCAGCAATGCAACTAGAGTAAAAAATTGCTGTTATTGGCAAATCGACAAAAGAGGTTTTAGAAATAAAAATATATTATTAATCTAACTACAGTACCAAAAATAAATTTGGAAGAATTATGAAGTTTTCATCTATCATGGCAGTAGAAATTAAAAAAAAAACAAACAAAAAACAACCACTCAAGCCATGGTACCTATATCAGTTTTCAATTGTAGCTTAACCAAAATCACCCTAAAATTTAGTAGTTTAAATAAATGGTTTATACAACAATCATATTATTATCTCTCGGACTTTCTGCGAGTCAGGAATTCAGACAGAGTACAGTAGGGATGATGGGTTATTTTCCCACTGTGTATACAGCCTCATCTAGGAAGACTTGTAGGCTGGGAATGACTCAACGGTTGGGGGTCTGGAATCATCTGGTGGAATCTACATTCACTTGTATTGCAGTTGATTCTGCTTATCATTTGGAATTCCAGCTGGTCTTGCTAAAGCACATACACATGGCTCTTCCATGTGACCTCTGTGTTTGTTTGGGCTTCCTTACAGGAGGATGGGTGCCTTACAAGAATAAACATCACTGAGAAAGCCAGAAGAAAGCTGTATTGCCATTTAGGACCTCGCCTTTGGAAGTCACACAGCTTTACTCCCTCTGTAGGCTCCATCTTGCTCAGATTCAGGTAGAGGGACCATATACCCCACATCTTGATAGGAGGGTGGGTATCAAAGTCACATTGTAAGATGGTCATGCAGGATGGGAAATACTATTGTGGCAGTCTTGGAAACTGCAATCTGTGCACATACACACACACACACACACACACAGAACAATCTTACTTCCTAACTGTATGAACCTTAAGGATGAAGATATGTAAAGGCCATATTTTTACCACTGAATATCATGAGAAAGTGTTTTAGTTCTATTTTGAAAAGATGGAATATAAGAAGATGAGTTTATAGAATTGATAAAATTCCTCATTGATATGGTTTGGCTCTGTGTGCCCATCCAAATCTCATGTTGAATTGTGATCCTGAGTGTTGGAGGGGAGGCCTGGTGGGAGGTGATTAGATCGTGGAGGCAGATTTCCCCCTTGCTATTCTCATGATAGTTAGTGAGTTCTCATGAGACCTGGTTGTTTAAAAGTGTGGCACTTCCCCATTCTCTCACTCTCTGTCTCCTGCTCCACCATGGTAAGTCACGCTTGCTTCCCCTTCGCCTGCTACCATGATTGTAAGTTTCCTGAGGCCTCTCAGCCATGCTTCCTGTGCAGCCTGAAGAACTATGAGTCAATTAAACCTCTTTTCTTCATAAATTACCCAGTTTCAGATTGTTCTTTTTAGTTTAGTTGAGAACTAATACAGAAAATTGGTACCAGAGAAGTGGGGCATTGCTATAAAGATACCTGAAAATGTGGAAGTGACTTTGGAACTGGGTAATGGGCAGAGGTTAGAAGAGTTTGGAAGGCTCAGAAGAAGACAGGAAGATAAGGGAAAGTTTGGAACTTCCTGGGGACTTAGTGAATGGTTATGACCAAAATGCTGATAGTGATATGGACAGTGAAGTCCAGGCTGAGGTGGTCTTAGATGGAGATGAGGAACTTGTTGGGAACTGGAGTAAAGGTCACTCTTGCTATGCTTCAGCAAAGAGACTGGCAGCATTGTGCCCCTGCTCTAAAGATCTGTGGAACTTTGAACTTGAGAGAGATAATTTAGGGTATCTGGTGGAAGAAATTTCTAAGCAGCAAAGCATTCAAGAGATGGCCTGGCTGCTTCTAAAAGCCTAACTCATTTGCATAAACAAAGAAATGACCTGAAACTAGAACTTGTATTTAAAAGGGAAGCAGAGCATAAAAGTTTGGAAAATTTGCAGCCAGACCATGCAATAGAAAAGAACAACCAATTTTTTGGGGAGGAATTCAAGGCTGCAGAAATTTCCATAAGTAAAGATGAGTCGAATGTTAATTGCAAAAACAATGGGGAAAATGTCTCCAGGGCATTTCAGAGGCCTTTGTGGCAGCCCCTCCAATCACAGTCCTGGAGATCTAGCAGGGAAAAATGGTTTCATGGACCATACCCAAGACCCCGCTGCTCTGTGCAGCCTTGGGACATGGTGCCCTGCATTGCAGCTGCTCCAGTTCCAGCTGTGGCTAAAAGGGGCCAAGGTATAGCTTGGGCTGTTGCTTCAGAGAGTGCAAGCTCCAAGCCTTGGTGGCTTCCAAGTGTATTGGGCCTGTGAGTGTGCAGAAGGTAAGAGTTGAGGTTTGGGAACCTTTGCCTAGATTTCAGAGGATGTATGGAAACTTCTGGATGTCCAGGCAGAAGTATGCTGCAGGGGTGGAGCCCTCACAGAGAACTTCTTCTAGGGCAGTGCAGAGGGGAAATTGGAAATGTGGGGTTGGAGCCCCCACACAGAGTCCCTACTGGGGCACTGCCTAATGGAGCTGTGAGAAAGGGGCCACCATACTTCAGACCTCAGAATGGCAGGTCCATTGACAGCTTGCTCTGTGCGCCTGGAAAAGCTGTAGGCACTCAACATCAGCCTGTGAAAGCAGCCATGGGGGCTGTATTATGCAGAGCCACAGGGACAGAGCTGTCCAAGGACTTGAGCCCACTGCTTGCATCATTGTAACCTGGATGTGAGACATGAAGTCAAAGGAGATAATTTTGAAGCTTTGAGATTTAATGACTCCCCTGCTGGGTTTTGGACTTACAAGGAGACTGTTGCCTTTGTTTTGGTCAATATCTTTCTTTTGGAATGGGAGAACTTACCCAATGCCTGTACTCTCATTGTATCTTGGAAGTAACTAACTTGTTTTTGATTTTACAGGCTTATAGGCAGAAGGGACTTGCCTTGTCTCTTCAAAGAGTCTCATCCTTGTCTCTCATAAAAGATGAGACTTTGGACCTAGACTTTTGAGTTAATGCTAGAATGAGTTAAGACTGTTGGGAAGGCATAATCGTGTTTTGAAATTTAAGAAGGATATGTGATTTGGGAGGGGCCAGGGCAGAATGATATGGTTTGGCTTTGTGTCCCCACCCAAATCTCATGTTTAATTGTGATCTTAAGTGTTGGAGGTAGGGCCTTGTGGGAGGTAATTAGATCATGGGGGCTTATTTCCCCCTTGCCATTCTCATGAGACCTGGTTGTTTAAAAGTATGTAGCACTTCCCACTTTGCTCACTCTCCTGCTCCACTATGGTAAGACATGCTTGCTTCCTCTTTACCTCTGCCATGATTATAAGTTTCCTGAGGCCTCCCAGCCATGCTTCCTGTACAGCCTGCAGAAATGTGAGTTAATTAAAACTTTCTTCTTATACCATTTGATCCAGCAATCTGATTACTGGGTATATACCCAAAGGATTATAAATCATTCTACTATAAAGACACATGCACACGTATGTTTATTGCAACACTATTTACAAAGCAGAGACATGGAACCAACCCAAATGCCCATCAATGATAGACTGGATAAAGAAAATGTGGTACATATACACCATGGAATACTATGCAGCCATAAAAATGAATGAGATCATGTCCTTTGCAGGGACATGGATGAAGCTAGAAGCCATCATCCTCACCAAACTAACACAGGAACAGAAAACCAAATATCACATGTTCTCACTCATAAGTGGGAGTTGAACAATGAGAACACATGAACACAGAGAGGGGAAAAACACACATCCAGGCCTGTTGGGGTGTGGGGGGTTAGGGGAGGGAACTTAGAGGATAAGTCAATAGGTGCAGCAAACCACCATGGCACATGTGTACCTATGTAAGGAACCTGCACATTCTGCACATGTCTCCCATGTTTTAAGAAGAAATCAATCAATCAAACAAACAAAAAACTCTTTTCCTTGTAAATTGCTCAGTCTCAGGTAGTTCTTTATAGCAATGTGAGAAAAGACTAATATCAAAGGTCATTTTTCACAGTGCAGTACTGGAATGAAATGTGGTAAGAAAAAGATTTACTAAACTTGGAAATAGCCATATTGGAGAAATGTGCAACAGATCCGTCATTGATGATTTAATTATTGAAGGCCGTTAACTTTGATTTAACTCTATTGATTGGGATATTTACAACTCTATGCATAGATGGTGACTTATGAAAACTGAGAGTGGTGCAAATAAATTCTTTCTGGTAGAAAAGAACACTCCAGGGGATATAGTTAATGCACGACATTAACCAGTTTTATATCTCTTTTAGCATTTTTTATTCAGTGATCTTTTTTTCAATAACTATAAATACTTCTGCTTCTCTGGTATTCTTTTTTCTCACCTTTGCTATTTTATTGGTTCCCATAATAATGAGTTAAATAAATCTTTGATACATACTTACTTTATTTTATATGAGAGTCAGGTTTTTAAAATTATACTTTGACAAATGAAAGTCCTCAGTGAACGTGTACTAAAGCTTGAAAAAAAAGATGGCCTGGGGCTGATAACACTATAAAACAAGAGTTGACAGACTATGGCCCCATGGGTCAAATGCACTTGTAAGAACGTTTTATTGGAACATAGACACACTCATTGATTATGTCTTGTCTATGGGTTTTGTTCTACTATAGCAGAATTGAGTAGTTGCAACTATGATCATACGGCCCATAAGGCCTAAAATATTTATTATCTGACCTTTTACAGAAAAATTTTGCTAAATTCTGCTGTAGGAAATCCTGAATTTTAAGACTAATCATGAACATAATTTGTTAATCATTCTCAGAAAATTGACAGCACTAATGATTTATAAGACATCAAACAATAGAATATTTAATTTGATTTACTAGAAAATTATGAATAATGCAGAATAATATACACTCTGAATTAAACTTATCGATCTCAGTTTGGAAAACAGAAAACAATGAAGAGATATAATTAAATCTAGGGTCAAAAGTGGCCAATAACTACCTAAATATTACCATATATTAAACATCAGACGGAATCAACCGTGAAGAATATAATTAAAAAGGTGGAAGGACTATGCTGTGAAAAAAATCTATCATCTTAACAACTTAAAAGAACTCATTTTATTTAATGTATATACATTTAGTTTAAATGAAAATAATTATAGTATTTGGGTTATAGATTTTATTTCTCACTTTGACTTTTAAATATGTCTTGATTTCATCAGATAAGAAGGCATCTGGTGTATTAGGTTTTGTTAATTGAAAAATCTCAACTTTTTTATTGCCCAGCAGGGTAGAGGCTTGTTCGGAAGCTTGGACTAGCAAACATAACTAGCTTTTTTTTTTTTTTTTTTGTCTTTCCTTCTCTTTTCTCTCCTGCCACCTTAATGTAGGGTGAATGAATTTGCCACCTCAAAGCTATCTACAATGGTTCAGGCAAAATAACCACAACATAGGTGTGTACATAATTTGGGAAGGAGTTCTTCTCCTGTCCCTTCTTCCTTTGGCTAATGCCTCTTAAATCACTGTTGTGTTGGTTGAACAGCTCTATGACTATATGAAAATCCACTGAATTGTGCACTTAATTGGGTGAGTTGCGTGGTATGTGAAATACATCTTAATAAAGCTGACACCCCAAGAAAATCACAGGAGAAAAAAAATCGTACCCAGTTAATGGTATATAATGAAAAAGAAAAATCGATGTTCAGTGCCTACTGTGTACTAGAAACTTACAAATGGATAGATATATGAGTATCAAAATCAAAAGTGCACAGCAACCTAAAACAGCTCTGTCACCCAGGCTGTAGTGCAATGGCCTGATCATGGCCTATTGCAGCCTTTGCCTAAGGAGCTCAAGGACTCCTCCCACCCCAGCCTCCGGAGTAGCTGGGACTACAGGCATGCACCACCATGCCTGGCTAACTTTTTTTTTTTTTTGTAGAGATGGAGTTTTGTCATGTTGTCCAGGCTGGCTCTGCAATCCTTGACTCAAGCCATCTGCCCATCTCAGCCTCTCAAAGTGCTGGGATTAGAGGGATGAGCCGCCATGTCTAGCCTAGAGTTGTATTTTCTAGGTTTAAAGTAATTAAATAATGGATCTGTAAGCCCAAATAATTTTTATAAGTTATAATTTTTGTTATTAATTATAAAGTATTCCCAGGGACTCTGTGGAGTCCTGTTATGCCTGGGCTCATGTATGAGGCACATAAGGCAGGCAGTAATGAGACTGCTTTTAATCTGTAAATTTATAAGTAAACATTCAAATTAATTCCATTATTTTAAAGAGTGAGATTAAGAAATGTTAAAATGCACTCATTTTAACAATGTTTCCATTGTGCAAAACATTTTTGGCATTATTTGTCTTTTTCAGTCAGAAAAACCAGTGTCAAAACTTTATAATCATGTCTTATTTGTGTGTGTATGTGTTCATATAAAGTATTAATTAGCATCATTGCTTATTTCCAAATGCCTTTTGTCTGTTTCAAAACTCAAATCTACCATTAAAGGAAAAAAAAATTCACGCAATTGAGAATATTCCAAAGAATGGGCCTAATGGGGATCACAGAACTGACTGGAAGACTGAGACTGAAGATCTAGGCTCAGAAATTTGGCATGAATCTTGGCAGTTGGTGACACAGTTCAGGTCACACCACAAAGCAATCTGGTGTAGCATGTCCCACTGGCATGGCCACCATTAGACTTTATCCTCACTGGCACCAATTGGCAATGGAGTGTTGTACCACTTCCTTTAGATGCAGTCATCCCAGGTGGGAGTGTTCGTTCAAGCCAAGCTTATGTGCCATGCACCAGATGCCAGTGGATGGGGGTGCGTGAATCTGTTAGGTAGCAGAGCACAGTTTGCCACCAAAATATACACAATGGAGGATTTCCCCACAATTGCCCATTAAAAATCTTTTACATTAAACATTACTGACATTATAGAAGTGTCTTTGGATTCTTTTATTAGTTAAGGTGAGTATATATTACGTTTGTAATTTTAAGTCGAGTACATAATAATTATAAAACAGAGATTTTTTTTCTTTCAAGTTTCAGGTACAGAGATAGCCTCTTTGCTTCAATATAGGGTACACTAGAGAGGGTTGTACACCTCAGCTCATTGCTCCACACTCTCCCAGCAGGGAGCATAGAACCTTGACCTTTAGAACATTCCACTTAATGGTGCAATAACCTGTATGCAGTGTAAGCTGGTAGGAGAAATCAAGTAAGAAGAGGAAAGAAACGGCCATAAAATGCACACACATTTCCTCCTCGCCCCCACCCGCCCCTCCAGTCATCAGTGCTGCTCCATTGGGCACTCTTTACCTCAACTTAATTTTCACCTTTTTCTGGTTTGGAAAGGGAAAACTACATTTTTTTGTTTTGAGACGGAGTCTTGCTCTGTCACCCAGGCTAGAGTGCACTGGTGTGATCTCGGCTCACTGCAACCTCCCTCCCAGGTTCAAGTGATTCTCCTGCCTCAGCCTCCTGAGCAGCTGGGATTACAGGTGCCCACCACCACACCCGGTTAATTTTTGTATTTTTAGTAGAGATGGGATTTCACCATGTTGGCCAGGATGGTCATGAACTCCTGACCTCAGGTGATCCGCCCTCCTTGGCCTCCCAAAGTACTGGGATTACAGGCGTGAGCCACCGCGCCCGTCCAAACTACATTTTTAAAAAAAGTTAAAAAGCAAAAAGGAAACAAAAGTTGGGAAGGCAAGTGTTCTGCTCCATTTCATTAGGAGGCTGACTCTCTAGGAACCTCTCCTGGTCGTTGCAACCATTGTGACACGGTTGAGAACTGTGAGTGTACGGAAACCCAGGGGAAACATTTTTCCTCATTTACTTCTCAAAATAGAGGTAGGAATAAGTCATGGAAAAATATAAATAAGTAAATATAATCCTTGTTACCTTGGAATAATTGGTGATAAAGTGCAGGTGCATCTTATTTTCCTTCTATCAAGTTATTTTCTAATTGGATGTTCTTGAAACAGTGGCTCATTGCTTGTACTTGTTCACTCCTGTTTTGGGGGCAGGGCAACTCTACCCTGGGGAACCATCAAATGTTTAGGCAAATACATCCTGGTGTTATAAGCTCATTAAATTTCTTGTCATTTCTTGCAGTGTGCTGGGAAGTGCTGTTTGTGGCCCGTTTTTGCAATGTAGAACCTCTCTTTTGTGAGAGCCATGGAAGTTCCTTCTTTGATAATTAGTTTCTTGCTTTAGGCAGTGCCATTAAGAACTCCGTATAAGCTGCCAACACTTTGTGGACGTGCAGAGCCCCGTGAGCTTCCTATAGCTACTACTGCAAGTAAAATTTTCAGATGCTTCTGAAGTCTTACCCACTTATCTTGGCGTAGAGGTTCTCAAGCTTCAGCACTGGAGGATCACCTGGAATTGCTTGTTAAGACACACATTGCTGGGCTCCACCTCCAGGGTGTCAGTCATTAAGTCTGAGGTGAAGCCTGAGAATGTGCACGTGTAACCAGTTCCCAGGTGATGCTGATGTTGCTGGTTTTGAGACCGTACTTTAAGATCCACTACCTTAGATTAAGAGCTGACCTGGGATTTAGAGCTCAAATAGCGAAGTAAACATCCCAAGGAAAATGGAAAAACCAGTGCGGTGAGTGATTGAATTACTATTTGTTCAATATCACAGGGAGCATAGTATTACACAAGGGCTTTGGGGAATATTTTAGGTAAGTATATATAACTCTTGCCACCTAGGATGTTCATAGTAACTATAAGACAGTATTTTTGTTTTCCAAGTAATTTTAATGATCCTGTAGATCCTCTTCCTTTTTGTATATAATATCAATCTAATAGTTTCTCGTTTTATATACAAATGAAATCTTATTTTACACAAGCAGCAAGCAACTATTTTTTCAGATTTTCCCTCTATAATCCAAGGGAAAGTTATTTTAAAATAGAAAAGATGTGGGCTTCAAAAAAAACTTTGCAAATATGTTGCAATAATACGAATGATTTCAGTGTTGAAATCCATTTGTGAAAGTAGGCTTTGCTTATATTTTGGGTCCTGCCTTCTATAAAATGGTCAGAGTTGCTTTTATTAAGATCATATACTCAGTGACCTGAGGACCAGATGGAGGTTATAAGCAGCCCTTTAAGGCTTCAGAGCTTGGCCTAGACAGTCAAACAGCTCTTTGAACTGGCGTCTCAGCTCTGTCATTTAGGCAAATTGTTTATTCTCTGCAAAGAACCAGCCTTAGGCTTTGTTGATCTACGTATGTATATTTGTTTTTTATTTATTTGCATTATTTCATTCATTCTGTTTTCTTTGACTTTAATTTGCTAGTTTTCTTTGAAGTTTGTGAGATAAATGCTTAGATCATTGATTATCAAAATTGTGTCTATTCTAATATGTATATAATATATATACATAATAAGGCTATACATTTTCCCCTTAGCACAGCTTTAGTAGCCTCCAACAAATTTTGATGTGCTGTGTTTTTATTATAAATCAGTTTGAAATATATATTCTAATTCTATTATGATTGATTGAGCCTATGGATTATATAGAAGTGTATTTCTTAAATTGTAAACATATGGGGATTATTTGATGTCTTTAAGCCTCAGATTTCCTATTTTTAAAATGAGCGAATGCAACCAAAATATTTGGCATAATGTCTAGCAAAGTCAGTGTTTAATTAATGGTAGCTTTTGCTATAATTGTTTTTCTTTGCTCCAGGGGTCCAGGTTGAAATCTTAGCTTACATTCCTGGACAATAGTGTAAGTTGCAAAAAATCCTAACTTCTGTCTATAACATATATGAAACACCCATAATGTTTGTACTCTACAGGCATTTACACAATAAAAATATTCTGACTTAAAAATTTTAACTACTGTATTCTTTTTTAGGGCTTACTTTCTTGCTAATGTTAGGTATTGTGAAGGCCACGAGAAAGTTTCATTCTAGTCTTTAAGTGACTTTATATCCTAAAGCCTAAAATGAAAGTATATTTTTAACCTTTAAAAAATTCAGATGAACTTATATTCTATGTGTGCATTTAATGCAGTACTCTTTTAACTCAGAAAACTTTAAAAAAAATAATTTCAACTTTCATTTTAGATGCAGGGGGTATGTGTGCAGGTTTGTTACATGAGTATATTTGTGTGATGCTGAGGTTTGGGATATGAAAGATCCCGTCACTCAGATAGTGAACATAGTATCCAACAGTTAATTTTGCAACCTTGCCTCCCTTCCTCCATCCCCTGTTAGCCTTCAGTGTCTATTGTTGCCATCTTTATGTCTGTGAGTACCCAGTGTTTGGCTCCCACTTATTAGTGAGAACATGCTGTATTTGGTTTTCTGTTCTTGTGTTAATTAGTTTAGGATAATGGCCTCCAGCTACATCCATGTCACTAGAAAGGACATGATTTCATTCTTTTTTTATGGATGCATAGTATTCCATAGTGTATACATACCACATTTTCTTTATCCAATTCACCATTGATGGGCATCTAGGTTGATTCTATGTCTTTGCTATTGTAACTCACAAAACTGATAAATTAATGTTGTATGTTAACATTTGTTGTGTCATAATTGAGGACATATAATTATTGTTTTAATTCAAAGGGTTTATAGCATGCTTACATTGGTGAGTAATTCAAATGATTCTGAGTAATTTTAAACATTTTTCTTCAGGACTTTTCTCATCTACACTCTTCCCAGAGTCAGAAAAGATATTACACACAGGATAGAGCCTGAATTTGTCCCACTACCACCAACTACAGGGCTTTGTTTAGTGAAACTCTACTCACAAACATTTTTGGGAAGATAAGTAGAGTAATGTTTTCCAAGGTGTTTTTGTTTTAAATGAAGTTTTTCCAAAATATTTAATCACCACTTGAAAAAAAACTACCCAGGTGATTATAATGTTCAGCCAGGATTGACAGACACTAGGTAGTTGATCTAGGACAATTCATTTTCCCACTTTCTCAGCCAGCTTTTCCCAAAAATAACTCTACCTCATATGACCATTTTAACAGATATTGCTTCTTTTGCATACTTAGAGATAAGGATTAAATTGCAAAAACCTCTGGGAGTTACTAAAAAAATTAAACATAGAATTATACGAACCAGCAATTCTACTCCTACTTACATACCCAAATGAACTGATAACAGGTGATCAAACAAAAACTTGTACATGAAATGTTCACAGCAGCATTATTCACAATAGCCAAAACATGAAAATAACTCAAATGCCCATCAACACATGAACGAATAAACAAAATGTGGTGTATCCACACAATGGAATATTATTCAGCCACAAAAGGAGAAAAGTACTGATACATGCTACAACACAGAAGAACCTTGAAAAGATTATGCTAAATGAAAGAAGCCAGACATAAAAGGTCACATATTGTATAATTCTATTTATATGAAATGTCCAGAATAGGTAAATCCAAAGAGACATAAAGCAGATTAGTGGTTGATGAGAGCTGGAAGACGGGGTGTGGAGAATGGGGAGTGACTGTTAAATAAGTACCAAGTTTCCTTGGGGTAATGAAAATGTTTGGAAACTAGATAGAGATGATGTTTGCATAACATTGTAAATGTACTGGAAAATCTGCATAGAGATGGCATTGACCACAAATGCAATATTTTTCATTTATTTACCAACAAAAAAATCCCCCTAGAGCTGTAAATAATGGGTTAAAGCGAAACTACTAATGCTTTAGTTAGATGCCTACTTATTTGTACGGTCCCATTTTAAGTTCCTCTGTGGAACCTTTGCAATGTCTTTAAAACTAAGGTACTTCATCTATAAGATCTAACAGAGTTGTGAAGATTAATTGAACTAATGTAACAAAGTTCTAGATTTCGTAAAACTTATCAAAGTAATATATTTTAATCACGACTAGTTAACACTATTCTTTCTACTCTGACTTCTAGGTCATACTTCCCTTTGGGTTATGGTTGTGAAGTGGTCACAGGCATTGTTGGAATCCAGCTCATGGGAGATTGAATTTGACATACATTTAGTTTGTGTTATGTGGGAGATATTTATGTGATAGTATAACTTAGTGTGATAGGCTATATAGTGGCTTCAAAGATATCCAGGTCCTAATCCCTGGAACCTGTGAATGTTACCTTAAATGGAAAAGGAGACTGCAGATGAGATTTTAAAAATTATTTTATTTATTTATTTATATTATACTTTAAGTTCTAGGGTACATGTGCACAATGTGCAGGTTTGTTACATATGCATACGTGTGTCATGTTGGTGTGCTGTACCCCTTAACTCGTCATTTACATTAGGTATATCTCCTAATGCTATCCCTCCCCCCTCCCCCCACCCCACAACAGGCCCCGGTGTGTGATGTTCCCCTTCCAGTGTCCAAGTGTTCTCGTTGTTCAATTCCCACCTATGAGTGAAAACATGCGGTGTTTGGTTTTTTGTCCCTGCAATAGTTTGCTGAGATTGATGGTTTCCAATTTCATCCATGTCCCTACAAAGGACATGAACTCATCCTTTTTTATGGCTGCATAGTATTCCATGGTGTATATGTGCCACATTTTCTTAATCCAGTCTATCGCTGATGGACATTTGGGTTGGTTCCAAGTCTTTGCTATTGTGAATAGTGCTGCAATAAACGTACGTGTGCATGTGTCTTTATAGCAACATGATTTATAATCCTTTGGGTATATACCCAGTAATGGGATGGCTGGGTCAAATGGTATTTCTAGTTCTAGATCCCTGAGGAATCGCCACACTGACTTCCACAATGGTTGAACAAGTTTACAGTCCCACCAACTGTGTAAAAGTGTTCCTATTTCTCCACATCCTCTCCAGCACCTGTTGTTTTCTGACTTTTTAATGATGGCCATTCTAACTGGTGTGAGATGATATCTCATTGTGGTTTTGATTTGCATTTCTCTGATGGCCAGTGATGAGCATTTTTTCATGTGTCTTTTGGCTGCATAAATGTCTTTTTTTGAGAAGTGTCTGTTCATATCCTTTGCCCACTTTTTGATGGGTTTTTTTTTTTTTTTGTAAATTTGTTTGAGTTCTTTGTAGATTCTGGATATTAGCCCTTTGTCAGATGAGTAGATTGCAAATTTTTTTCCCATTGTGTAGGTTGCCTGTTCACTCTGATGGTAGTTTGTTTTGCTGTGCAGAAGCTCTTTAGTTTAATTAGATCCCATTTGTCAATTTTGGCTTTTGTTGCCATTGCTTTTGGTGTTTTAGACATGAAGTCCTTGCCTATGCCTATGTCCTGAATGGTATTGCCTAGGTTTTCTTCTAGGGTTTTTATGGTTTTAGGTCTAACATTTAAGTCTTAAGCTCTGCCTCCCGGGTTCACGCCATTCTCCTGCCTCAGCCTCTCCGAGTAGCTGGGACTACAGGCACCCGCCACCACGCCCGGCTAATTTTTTTGTATTTTTAGTAGAGACGGGGTTTTACCATGGTCTCGATCTCCTGACCTCGTGATCCGCCCACCTTGGCCTCCCAAAGTGCTGGGATTACAAGCGTGAGCCACCGTGCCCGGCCTAATCCATCTTGAATTAATTTTTGTATATGGTGTAAGGAAGGGATCCAGTTTCAGCTTTCTATATATGGCTAGCCAGTTTTCCCAACACCATTTATTAAATAGGGAATCCTTTCCCCATTTCTTGTTTTTGTCAGATTTGTCAAAGATCAGATGGTTGTAGATGTGTGGTATTATTTCTGAGGCCTCTGTTCTGTTCCATTGGTCTATATCACTGTTTTGGTACCAGTACCATGCTGTTTTGGTTACTGTAGCCTTGTAGTATAGTTTGAAGTCAGGTAGCATGATGCCTCCAGCTTTGTTCTTTTGGCTTAGGATTGACTTGGCAATGCGGGCTCTTTTTTGGTTCCATCTGAACTTTAAAGTAGTTTTTTCTAATTTTGTGAACAAAGCTTGATGGGGATGGCATCGAATCTATAATTTACCTTGGGCAGTGTGGCCATTTTCATGATATTGATTCTTCCTATCCATGAGCATGGATTGTTCTTCCATTTGTTTGTGTCCTCTTTTATTTCACTGAGCAGTCATTTGTAGTTCTCCTTGAAGAGGTCCTTCACATGCCTTGTAAGTTGGATTCCTAGGTATTTTATTCTCTTTGAAGCAATTGTGGATGGGAGTTCACTCATGTTTTGGCTCTCTGTTTGTCTGTTATTGGTGTATATGAATGCTTGTGATTTTTGCACATTGATTTTGTATCCTGAGACTTTGCTGAAGTTGCTTATCAGCTTAAGGAGATTTTGGGCTGAGACAACGGGGTTTTCTAGATATACAATCATGTCATCTGCAAACAGGGACAATTTGACTTCCTGTTTTCCTAACTGAATACCCTTTATTTCTTTCTCCTGCCTGATTGCCCTGGCCAGAACTTCCAACACTATGTTGAATAGGAGTGGTGAGAGAAGGCATCCCTGTCTTGTACCAGTTTTCAAAGGGAATGCTTCCAGTTTTTGCCCATTCAGTATGATATTGGCTGTGGGTTTGTCATAAATAGCTCTTATTATTTTGAGATAAGTCCCATCAATACTTAATTTATTGAGAGTTTTTAGCATGAAGCTCTTTTGAAATTTGTCAAAGGCCTTTTTTGCATCTATTGAGATAATCATGTGGTTTTTGTCTTTGGTTCTGTTTATATGCTGGATTATGTTTATTGATTTGCATATGTTGAAGCAGCCTTGCATCCCAGGGATGAAGCCCAGTTGATCATGGTGGATAAGCTTTTTGATGTGCTGCTGGATTTGGTTTGCCAGTATTTTATTGAGGATTTTTGCATCGATGTTCTTCAGGGATATTGGTGTAAAATTCTCTTTTTTTGTTGTGTCTCTGCCAGGCTTTGATATCAGGATGATGCTGGCCTCATCAAATGAGTTAGGGAGGATTCCCTCTTTTTCTATTGATTGGAATAGTTTCAGAAGGAATGGTACTAGCTCCTCCTTGTACCTCTGGTAGAACTTGGCTGTGAATCCATCTGATCCTGGACTTTTTTTGGTTGGTAGGCTATTAATTATTGCCTCAATTTCAGAGCCTGTTATTGGTCTATTCAGAGATTCAACTTCTTCCTGGTTTAGTCTTGGGAGGGTGTATATGTCCAGGAATTTATCCATTTCTTCTAGATTTTCTAGTTTATTTGCGTAGAGGTGTTTATAGTATTCTCTGATGGTAGTTTGTATTTCTGTGGGATGAGTGGTGATATCCCCTTTATCATTTCTTATTGCGTCTATTTGATTCTTCTCTCTTTTCTTCTTTATTAGTCTTGCTAGTGGTCTATCAGTTTTGTTGATCTTTTCAAAAAACCAGCTCCTAGATTCATTGATATTTTGAAGGGTTTTTTGTGTCTCTATCTCCTTCAGTTCTACTCTGATCTTAGTTATTTATTTTTATTTATTTTTTTTTATTATACTTTAGGTTTTAGGGTACATGTGCACAATGTGCAGGTTTGTTACATATGTATCCATGTGCCATGTTGATTTCCTGCACCCATTAGCTCGTCATTTAGCATTAGGTATATCTCCTAATGCTGTCCCCACCCCCCCACCCCCCACCCCACAACAGTACCCGGAATGTGATGTTCCCCTTCCTGTGTCCATGAGTTCTCATTGTTCAATTCCCACCTATGAGTGAGAACATGCGGTGTTTGGTTTTTTGTCCTTGCGATAGTTTACTGAGAATGATGTTTTCCAGTTTCATCCATGTCCCTACAAAGGACACGAACTCATCATTTTTTATGGCTGCATAGTATTCCATGGTGTATATGTGCCACATTTTCTTAATCCAGTCTATTGTTGTTGGACATTTGGGTTGGTTCCAAGTCTTTGCTATTGTGAATAGTGCCGCAATAAACATACGTGTGCATGTGTCTTTATAGCAGCATGATTTATAGTCCTTTGGGTATATACCCAGTAATGGGATGGCTGGGTCAAATGGTATTTCTAGTTCTAGATCCCTGAGGAATCACCACACTGACTTCCACAATGGTCCTGCTCCTGAATGACTATTGGGTACATAATGAAATGAAGGCAGAAATAAAGATGTTCTTTGAAACCAACGAGAACAAAGACACAACCTACCAGAATCTCTGGGACACATTCAAAGCAGTGTGTAGAGGGAAATTTATAGCACTAAATGCCCACAAGAGAAAACAGGAAAGATCCAAAATTGACACCCTGACATCACAATTAAAAGAACTAGAAAAGCAAGAGCAAACACATTCAAAAGCTAGCAGAAGGCTAGAAATAACTAAAATCAGAGCAGAACTGAAGGAAATAGAGACACAAAAAACCCTTCAAAAAATTAATGAATCCAGGAGCTGGTTTTTTGAGAAGATCAACAAAATTGATAGACTGCTACCAAGACTAATAAAGAAGAAAAGAGAGAAGAATCAAATAGATGCAATAAAAAATGAAAAAGGGGATATCACCACCGATCCCACAGAAATACAATCTACCATCAGAGAATACTACAAACACCTCTATGCAAATAAACTAGAAAATCTAGAAGAAATGGATAAATTCCTCGACAAATACACCCTCCCAAGACTAAATCAGGAAGAAGTCAAATCTCTGAATAGACCAATAACAGGTTCTGAAATTGTGGCAATAATCAATAGCTTACCAACCAAAAAGAGTCCAGGACCTGATGGATTCACAGCTGAATTCTACCAGAGGTACAAGGAGGAACTGGTACCATTCCTTCTGAAACTATTCCAATCAATAGAAAAAGAGGGAATCCTCCCTAACTCATTTTATGAAGCCAGCATCATCCTGATACCAAAGCCAGGCAGAGACACAACCAAAAAAGAGAATTTTAGACCAATATCCTTGATGAACATTGATGCAAAAATCCTCAATAAAATACTGGCAAACCGAATCCAGCAGCACATCAAAAAGCTTATACACCATGATCAAGTGGGCTTCATCCCTGGGATGCAAGGCTGGTTCAACATACGCAGATCTTAGTTATTTCTTGCCTTCTGCTAGCTTTTGAATGTGTTTGCTCTTGCTTCTCTAGTTCCTTTAATTGTGATATTAGGGTGTCAGTTTTAGACCTTTCCTGCTTTCTCTTGTGGGCATTTAGTGCTATAAATTTCCCCTACACACAGCTTTGAACGTGACCCAGAGATTCTGTTATATTGTGTCTTTGTTCTCATTGGTTTCAAAGAACATCTTTATTTCTGCCTTCATTTCGTTATGTACCCACTAGTCATTCAGGAGCAGGTTGTTCAGTTTCCATGTAGTTGAGTGGTTTTGGGTGAGTTTCTTAATCCTCAGTTCTAGTTTAATTGCACTGTAGTCTGAGAGACAGTTTGTTATAATTTTTGTTCTTTTACATTTGCTGAGGAGTGCTTTACTTCCAACCATGTGGTCAATTTTGGAGTAGGTGCAATGTGGTGCTGAGAAGAATATATATTCTGTTGATTTTGGGTGGAGAGTTCTGTAGATGTCTTTTAGGTCCACTTGGTGCAGAGCTGAGTTCAATTCCTGTATATCCTTGTTAACTTTCTGTCTCGTGGATCTGTCTAATGTTGACAGTTGGGTGTTAAAATCTCCCATTATTATTGTGTGGGCATCTAAGTCTCTTTTTAGGTCTCTAAGGGCTTGCTTTATGAATCTGGGTGCTCCTGTGTTGGGTGCATATATATTTAGGATAGTTAGGTCTTCTTGTTGAATTGATCCCTTTACCATTATGTAATGGCCTTCTTTGTCTCTTTTTATCTTTGTTGGTTTAATGTCTGTTTTATCAGAGACTAGGATTGCAACCCCTGCCTTATTTTGTTTTCCATTTGCTTGGTAGGTCTTCCTCCATCCCTTTCTTTTGAGTCTATGTGTGTCTCTGCACGTGAGATGGGTTTCCTGAATACAGCACACTGATGGGTCTTGACTCTTTATCCAATTTGCCAGTCTGTGTCATTTAAATGGAGAATTTAGCTCATTTACATTTAAGGTTAATATTGTTATGTGTGAATTGGATCCTGTCATTATGATGTTAACTGGTTATTTTGCCCATTAGTTGATGCAGTTTCTTCCTAGTATCAATGGTCTTTACAGTTTGGCATGTTTTTGCAGTGGCTGGTACCGGTTGTTCCTTTCCATGTTTAGTGCTTCCTTCAGGAGCTCTTTTAGGGCAGGCCTGGTGGTGACAAAATCTCTGAGCATTTGCTCGTCTGTAAAGTATTTTATTTCTCCTTCACTTATGACGCTTAGTTTGGCTGGATATGAAATTCTGGGTTGAAAATTCTTTTCTTTAAGAATGTTGAATATTGGCCCCCACTCTCTTCTGGCTTGTAGAGTTTCTGCTGAGAGATCTGCTGTTAGTCTGATGGGCTTCCCTTTGTGGGTAACCTGACATTTCTCTCTGGCTGTGCTTAACATTTTTTCCTTCATTTTGACTTTGGTGAATCTGATAATTGTGTGTCTTGGAATTGCTGTTTTCAAGGAATATCTTTGTGGCGTTCTCTGTATTTCCTGAATTTGAATGTTAGCCTGCCTCGCTAGGTTGGGGAAGTTCTTGTGGATAATATCCTGCAGAGTGTTTTCCACCTTGGTTCCATTCTCCCCATCACTTTCAGGTACAGCAATCAGACATTGGTCTGTTCTTTTCACATAGTCCCATATTTCTTGGAGGCTTTGTTCATTTCTTTTTATTCTTTTTTCTCTAAACTTCTCTTCTCACTTCATTTCACTCATTTGATCTTCAGTCACTGATACCCTTTCTTCCAGTTGATCAAATGGGCTACTGAAGCTTGTGCATGCATCATGTAGTTCTTGTGCCGTGGTTTTCAGCTCCATCAGGTCTTTTAAGGACTTCTCTACACTGGTTATTCCAGTTAGCCATTCGTCTAATCTTTCTTCAAGGTTTTTAGCTTCTTTGCGATGCATTCAAACTTCCTCCTTTAGCTTTGAGTAGTTTGATCGTCTGAAGCCTTCTTCTCTCAACTCATCAAAGTCGTTCTCCGTCCAGCTTTGTTCCATTGCTGGCAAGTATCTGCGTTCCTTTGGAGGGGTAGAGGCGCTCTGATTTTTAGAATTTTCAGCTTTTCTGCTCTGTTTTTTCCCCATCTTTGTGGTTTTATCTACCTTTGGTTTTTGATGATGGTGACATACAGATGAGGTTTTGGTGTGGATGTCCTTTCTGTTTGTTAGTTTTTCTTCTAACAGTCAGGACCCTCAGCTTCAGGTCTGTTGGAGTTCTGTTTGCCTGGGTATCAGCAGCAGAGGCTGCAGAACAGCGAATATTGCTGAACAGCAAATGTTGCTGCCTGGTCGTTCCTCTGGAAGCCTCATCTCAGAGGGGTACCTGGCTCTGTGAGGTGTCAGTCTGCCCCTACTAGGGGGTGTCTCACAATTAGGGTACTTGGGGGTCAGGGACCCACTTGAGGCAGTCTGTGTGTTCTCAGATCTCAAACTCCTTGCTGGGAGAGCCACTACTTTCTTCAAAGCTGTCAGACAGGGACATTTAAGTCTGCAGAGGTTTCTGCTGCCTTTTGTTTGGCTATGCCCTGCCCCCAGAGGTGGAGTCTATAGAGGCAGGCAGCCTTCCTTGAGCTGTCGTGGGGTCTACCCAGTTCGAGCTTCCCGGCCACTTTGTTTACCTACTGAAGCATCAGCAATGGTGGGACACCCCTCCACCAGCCTTGCTGCCACCTTGCAGTTTGATCTCAGACTGCTATGCTAGCAATGAGCAAGGCTCCGTGGGTGTGGGACCCTCCAAGCCAGGCGTGGGATATAATCTCCTGGTGTGCCTTTTGGTAAGATCATTGGAAATGCACTGTATGAGGGTGGGAGTGACCCAATTTTCCAGGTGCCATCTGTCACAGCTTCTCTTGGCTAGGAAAGGGAATTCCCTGACCCCTTATATTTCCCGGGTGAGATGATTCCTCGCCCTGCTTTGGCTCACACTTGGTGCACTGCACCCACTGTCCCGCACCCACTGTCCAACAAGCCCCAGTGAGATGTACCTGGTACCTCAGTTGGAAATGCAGAAATCACCCGTCTTCTGCATCACTCATGCTGGTAGCTGTAGACTGGAGCTGTTCCTATTCAGCCATGTGCAGATGAGATTAAGTTAAGCATCTTGCAATGGCAAGGTTATCCTAGGTGGGCTCTAAATGCAATCACAAGTATCCTTTTAAGAGGGAGAGATGACACAAAAGATGAGACCACAGAAGCAGGATGCTACACTGCTGGCTTTGAAAGTGGAGGAGGGGTCCACAAGCCAAGGAATGCTGGAAGAGGCAAGGGACCAGACTTTCCTCTATAGCCCCTGGAGGGGGTGTAGCCTGCTGACACATTGATTTTGGCCTAATGAAACTGATTTCACAAATCTGACTTCCAAAACTGTAAGAGAATGAATGTATGTTATTGTAAGCCAGGGAGTGTGTGGTATTTGTTATAGCAGCCATAGGAAACTAATGTAGATAGCTGAGTCCTTCCTGGCTAAAATGATGTTGGAATGGCTTCCAGTACCATTTCCATTGCCCACTGTGTCAACCCACCAGCAAAGTAACAGGAAAGGAGAGAGCCAGTATGTTAGCATGATATGAATTCTGTCATATAGAGTCTAGCACCAGAACTATGTATGCAGTGTAGCAAAGTTTGAAATGTAGATAGCCAGAAGTCAGTCTGGGTTAAAGCAATTCCATTTTTCAAGCTTGTAAAATTGTTTTCATTGATTTCTACTCAAATTGGAAATTCTTTCCTATTGTCAACATGTTTGATGATGCTTAATATCAGCTACAAATTCACTATACCTTTTTTTCTTTTTCGCTGGAAAATGTATAAAATAGAATGTATCTGAATTTCCATGTAGGGCCGAAGCATGCTGTCATAATACAAACAGTATGCAAATATCTCTCTCTTTCTGAGTGTGTGTGTGTGTATGTATGTGTGAAGTCATATGTTTTATGCTTTCCTATATATCAGATTATGTTTTGGCATTTCAGAGGCTCTGTGTCCTGCTACAATCCTGTGGTTCCAGATGAAATGGCAAACACTATTGCCAGCAATGTGATAAAACAACCAAAGAAAGTGTTCAAGTGACCCGACTCATAAAATTCACCAATAAGTCAATATATGCTGTAAAATAGTTATTATAAGGGTAGCTAAGAGTAATTAATATGAGTAATTCTATAGCTTAACACAGTGAAGTATCACTTTTAAATGTGTTTGAATTTCTCATGGGTGAGGGTTAACAAACTCTGACCCGGGGACCAAATCCAGCCTACCGTTTTTTTTTTGTAAAAAGTTACATTGGAACACAGTCCCATCCATTTATTAACTTACTGTTTATCACTGCTTCTGTTCTAGAAAAGCAGAGTTGAGTAGTTGAAAAAAAGACTGTGGCCAGGCACAATGTCTCATACCTATAATCCCAGCACTTTGGGAGGCCGAGGTGGATCGCTAACTGGTCATTAACTCCTGGGCTTAAGTGGGTGGATTACTTTAGCCCAGGCATTAGTGACTAGTCTGGGCCACATGGTGAAATCCTGTTTCTACAAAAAGTACAAAAATTAGCCAGGGGTGGTGGTGTGAACCTGTAGTCCCAGCTACTGGGGAGGCTGAGGTGGGAGGATTACCTGAGCCTGGGAGGTCAAGTAAGGCTGCAGTAAACTGAGATCATGCCACTGCACTCCAGCCTGAGTGACAAAGTGAGATCCTATTTCCAAAAAAAAAAAAAAAAAAAAAAAAGAAAAGAAGACTGTAATATAAGGCCCCCAATGTCAAAAATATTTACTATCTGATCCTTTACAAAAGCATTTGCTAACTCCTGCCCTTGTGTATGCTTTGATTTCAGATGAATTATATCTTATATGTTATATATGTGATATAGATCAGATATATATATATATCTAATATGTTATATATTTAAGAATTATTCACTATGCCACAAACTATAGATACAAAAGAAGTATCTCTAGGGAAAGCCAAAAACAAACATGGAAAGAAAGAAGGCCAGCAGAAGCTTCAAAATATCAAAAACTCTCTTACTGTGTGGCAATATAAACTAAAAACTGATGCTCAAAATCATGAACATAGGAAAAAGAATCAAGACAACCAAAAAATATGGTTAATAAAAATGAAGACAGAAGACATCAAGATGTTTATGAGAACCAGGGTCCTTTCAAACAGGAGGTAAAAAAGGAGTGAGAAGATGGGCATGGCAATGAAGAAGAACTTAATTTGCACACAGTCAACAGAGGGGGCAGGAGGGCCAACACGGCTGCATTTCTCCCATGTTATTTATTTTGGTAAGTACTGTCATCTTTTGTTATGAGCCATATTTCATTCAACAGTGTTTAATGATTTTTTTCCAAATCATTACTCCATAATATTTGCTGAGAATCAAACAGAACTTACAGTAGAAAAAAGAGACACTTTTAAATTAGATATTTTGGAAAAAAAATCATTGTGTGACAAGATAACCAAAGAGTAGTCAGCTAAAAGTATAGAAATGAAGTATTCTAAAAATGTGTCAGGCAGCTAATTAACACAATATTTTATTTTTCTAAAGATCTTGTAGTATTTGTCATCTTTATCACCTTTTAAAAGTTTGCATTTATTGTCACTTTTAAAAATTTTAAATAAATGTCCATTTTGTATCTAGCATTCTGTATCTTTATGTAATAGTATCTAATATTCTATATCTGTATCAAATATTCTGTATGTACTTTATATTCATATTCATCTTACTTTATTTATTTTTTTAGACAGGGTCTTACTCTGTCTTCCAGGCTGGAGTGCAGTAGCACAATCTCGGCTCACCACAACCTCCACCTCCCAGGTTCAAGCAATTATCCTGCCTCAGCCTCCTGAGTAGCTGGGATTACAGGCACACAATACCACATCCAGCTAATTTTTGTATTTTTAGTAGAGATGGGTTTTGCCATGTTGGCCAGGCTGGTCTCAAACTCCTGACCTCCAGTGATCCACCCCCCCTTGGCTTCCCAACGTGCTGGAATTACAGATGTGAGCCACCACATCCAGCCCCATTTTACCTTAATTTATAAGAATATATAATTATATTTATAATTTTATTCATTTTGTATTAATTTTTCTATTACTTAGATAAAGGCTAAATCTCTAGTTTCCTTTTTATTTTTCAGGTAGAGGATTTTAATTCACTGAGTACCTGATCATTTTACATACCTAGTCAAATAAATAATGAAATTTGAAGAACTAAGATTAAGTTTTAAAAATTCTTAAGTGCTTACAATCCATTGAAGAAAACAAAAATTGCTTAAGCAGTTTTTAAAACCTTGATAAGAGGTCATTGACATGATTTAAATGTGAAATTAGCTAATGTAAGTAGCAATTAGAATGAGATTTAGCTTATATATTTGGAGGTACAATGGAAAACTCTGGTGAGGACTCTTTTATTGCACACCAAGAGAAATATGAGAGAGAAAAATGAGTTGCATTTTTCTGTATTTTTCCTGAAGTGAAATGCTTTGCAACATCCTCAGAAAGAAAAAGAATACATGAGTAATATGAAAGAAAACTATATAAAGGATTTAATTATTTCTAAATTGCCTGGGATTTTTTTAGTGCCTGTTTTTTTTTTCAACAAGGAATAACTGTAGAAACTTTTATTTACTTATTTTTAAAGGAATGGTTACTATTCTTAGGAAAAGTGGCAGTAAATATAGTCAATAATGGTAATTATAATTTTATAAACTCATTCAAAAGTCTTGATTTTAAAGGTGATAGTAAAAAAATATGTATCTATTTATCTTGTTCCCTGAAGAATGGTAGCACTCCTGACCGCTGAGAGGCTGTCCTCCTCGGCATAATTGATGGCCTTCAAAGCCATCATACTTCAGTATTCAATGTCAAAGATTTATTTCCATTTGCAAAATTTGCTTAGAACTCACCTGTGTTTACCTTTCCTCCTATGACTTATAATATTAACATCTACATAACAGAATCTCACTCACAGAATGTTCGAGCCACAAAGGTGCTCTGAGGCCCTCTGCCTCAACAGCCTCATTTCATAGATGAGAGAAGCTCAGAGAGGTGAGGACGCCTTCCAAAGCTCTAGCACTTGTTTCTAGACATGGAACCAGGACAGCCCTTGGCATTTCCCACCACACTTTCCTGCTTATTATGTGGCAAGAGCTCGTCTTTAACACTGAATTAGAATTATTGCACATTACATCGCATTCATCAAGGCCTACCCTTCAGGCAGTCTGATGTAACAGTCTGTTATAAGACATCTGAGAAAAGCCATCCGCTATCCTTTCAGATGTTCTCGAAACAATTTGTACTAAAAGCTAATAAAATGAAACAGAAAATGCCCGATACACTTTTTAAAATAAAGATTTCGTGATTCATTGGGTTTAATTATTGGTTTTATTTTAGCATTATGTTGATACATTTCATGAAGTATACAGACAGAACTAAAGCCACATTTAAAAGGCAATTAAAAAAACCCAGACATTAAGATATAATTTACATACATTTAAATCTATTTAAACTGTACAGTTCATTTATTTAGTATAACCACAGAGTTGTGCAAACATCACCACCATCTAATTCTAGAACATGTTAGAACCCCAAAAGAAACTTCATATTCACTAGCATGTTGCATTCCTGGCAGCTCCCTCTTGCCACCCTGTACCCTCAGTCCTAGGTAACCACTAAACAACTTTCTGTCCTCATAGACTTGTCTGTTCTAGACATTTCCTATAAATGGCATCATATGATATGTGGTATTTTGTGACTGGCTCTGGCTTCTTTCACTTAGTATAATGCTTTCACATTTATCATGTAGCATATGTGTCTTTCCCTTTTATAGCTGAGTAATATTCCATCGTATGTGTATTCCACATCTTTATCCATTCACCACTTGATGAATATTTGGATGGTTTTCACTTTTTGGCTACTATGAACAATGCTGCCATGAACATTTGTGAACAAGTTTTTGTGTGGCATTATGTTTTCATTTCTTTTGGGTACATATCTAGAAATAGACTTACTGGGTCATAGGGTGACTCTATGTTTAATATTTTGAGGAATTCCCAGACTGTTTGCAAAGTGACTGCATCGTCTTACAATCTCACCAGTAAGTATGGCATGAGGATTCCAATTTCTTCACAGCCTTGTAAAAGGAAAATTTTATAATTATAATTATTTGGCAAAAATTCAATGAATTTTTTGAGCACCTATTTTGTGAAAGGTCTTTTTTGAGGTGCTATAATTTTTTAACACTATCAATTTTTGTGGAAAAAACTAGAACTTTTCTAAAGGACATTATTTTTAAAGTTTATTACTTATTATTTATTAATTTTTATTAATACATACTACTGGTATGTATTTATCAGGTACATGTGATAGTTTGATACATGCATACAGTATATAATGATCAAATCAGGGTATTTAGAAAATCCATTACCTCAAGCATTTGTTATTTCTTTGTGTTTGGAACATTTCAGATCTTCTCTTTCAGCTATTTTGAAATATGCAATATATTTTTTGTTAACTATAGACACTCTATTGTGCTATTGAACAGTAGAACTTATTTCTTCCACATAACTGTATGTTTGTACCCATTAACCAATCTCTCCTCATCCCCCCAGCCCTTTCCCAGCCTCTGGTATCTATCATTCTATTCCCTACCTCCATGAGATCAACTTTTTAGCTCCCACATATGAGTGGGAACATGTGATAGTTGTTTTTCTGTGCCTGGTTTATTTCACTAAACATAATGACCTGCAATTCCATCTCCGTTGCCGCATATGATATTTCATTTTTAGTGGCTGAATAGTATTTTGTTGTGTATATATACCACATTTTCTTTATCCATTCATCTGTTGATGGACACTTAGGTTGATTTCATACCTTGGCTATTGTGAATAGAGCAGCAATAAATATAGGGGTACAGTTATCCCTTTGATTTATTGATTTCCTCTCCTTTGGATAGATAGACAGTAGTGGGATTTCCGGGTCAGATGGTAGTTCTATTTTTAGTTTTTAAAGACACTTTCATACTATTTTCCATAATGGTTGTACTAATCTACATTCCCAACAATGCATAAAGAGTTCCCTTTTCTCCACATAATCACCAGCATCTGTTATGTTTTGACTTTCATAATAACCATTCTAACTGGGGTGAGATGGTATCTCGTTGTGGTTTGATCTGTATTTTCCTGATGATTAGTGACGTTGAGCAGTTTTTCCTAAACCTGTTAGCCATTTGTTTGTCTTTTTAGAAATTTCTATTCATGTCCTTTGCTCACTTTTTAGTGAGATTATTTGATTCTTTGCTGTCGAGTTGTTGGAGTTCTATGTATATTCTGGATATTAGTCCCTTGTTGGATGAATAGTTAGCAATTTTTTCCCCATTGTACATGTTATCTCTTCACTCTGTTGATTGTTTCCTTTCCTGTGCAGAAGCTTTTCAGTTTAATGTCGTTCCATTTGTCTATTTTTGTTTTGGTTGCCTCTGCTTTTGAGGTCTTAGCCATAAAATCTTTGCCTGGATCAATATCTTGAAGCATTTCTCCTATGTTTTCTTTTAGTAGTTTTATAGTTTCAGGTCTCGTATTTAGGTCTTTAATCCATTTTGAATTGATTTTTATACATTGTGAGAGATAGAGGTCTAGTTTCATTCTTCTGCATGTGAATATCCAGTTTTCTTAGCACAATTTATTGAAAAGAACGTCCTTTCCCCGGTGTGTGTTCCTGGCAACTTTGTCAACAATTGGCTGGCTGTAAATACGTGAATTTATTTCTGGATTCTCTATTCTGTTCCATTGGTCTATGTATCTGTTTTTATGCCAATAGCATAGCATTTTGGTTACTATAGTTTTGTAGTATATTCTGAAATGTGTTAGTGTGATGCCTTCAGCTTTTCTCTTTTTACTGAGTATTGCTGCTATTTGGGCTCTTTTATGGTTCTATATGAATTCTAGGATTGTTTTTTCTATTGATTCAAAGAATGTCATTAGTATCTTGATAGGAATTGCATTAAATCTATAGCTTACCTTGGGTAGTATAGTCATTTTTAACAATATTAATTGTTCCAATTCATCAGCATAATATGTCTTTCTATTTTTTGGTATCCTCTTCAATTTTGTTCATCAGGGTGTAGTGTTTTTTGTTTTATTTTGTTTTGGTTTTCGTAGAAATCTTTCACTTCCTTGGCTAAATTTATCCCTGAGGATTTTTTGAAGTTATAAATGAGGTTGCTTTCTTGATTTCTTTTTCAGTTAGTTGGTTATTGGTGTATAAAGACACAACTTATTTTTTTATATTGATTTTGTGTCTTGTAACATTACTGAATTTGAAAATCATGTCATCTGAAGGACAGACAATTTGGCTTCTTCTTCTTTTTTTTTTTTGAATTGGAATCTCTCTCTGTCACTGTCACCCAGGCTGGAGTGCTCTGGTGTGATCTTGACTCACTGCATCCTCTATTTCCCAGGCTCAAGTGATCCTCCCACCTCAGCCTCCTGAGTAGCTGGGACTACAGGTGTGTGCCACCATGCCTGGCTAATTTTTGTATTTTTCATAGAGACAGGGTTTCATCATGTTGTCTAGTCTGGACTTGAACTCCTGGGTTCAAGCGATCTGCCCACCTCAGCCTCCCAAAGTGCTGGGATTACAGGCTTGAGCCACCACACCTGGCTGGCATCCTGTTTTCCAGTTTGGATGCCTTTCATTTCTTTCTTTTTCCGGAAAGTCTGGCTAGGACTTCCAGTATAATGCCGAATAAGACTGGTGAGAGTAGGCGTCCTTGTCTTATTCTAGTTATTAGAGGAAAAGGCTTTCAGTTATTCCCCGTTCAGTATGATGTTAGCTGTGGGCTCGCCATATATGGCCTTTATTATGTTAAGGTATGTTCCTGCTGTACCTAATTTGTTGAGCGTGTTCATCATGAAGGGCAGGGTGAAAGGGATTCTTTTCTGAAGGGGGTTGTGTCACTCAGTGTCTGATGAGGATATAGAAGTCAGTGTTTGGTGAGAGATAGTAATTTGAAGAGGGAAAATTTACTACAAAGAATTATTAACTGGCAAAATGTGCTAAACTACAAAAGGGGTAAGTTGCAAGCTAAATAACACAGAAATAGCAAACATAGAGAGGAGCTGCTACTTCTAGGACTGAGGGAGGATACCCAAGAAAGGAACAAACATGGAAGGGTGTGGGGTGGGGGTGGGGGGGACACATTAGAGTATACCTAATGTAATGAGTAATGGGTGCAGGAATTATGTAACAAACCTGCACATTGTGCACATGTACCCTAAAACCTAAAGTATAATAAAAAAAAATATATATATATAAATAAATAAATAAATAAATAAATTAAAAAAAAAAAAAAAAAAAAACATGGAAGGGTCTTTCACCCCTCAAGGCTGAGATTCAGACCTTGTTGGAGAGGGTGGGGCTGTGGCCCGCAGGATAGAAAAGTTCTTTGAGGTGCCACAGGCCAGGCCTGGTGAGTAGGGTACTGGCTGTTGGGTGCCAGTGGATCAGCACTGTGGTCAAAAAAGTGCCTTCTAGGGTGCTGGAAAAACCCACTGGAAGGTGATCACCACTGGGTCTCCTGCATACTGCTGGCAAGGAAATTGCCTGCTCGGGTGACAATAAAATTCAATAGGAAGCCCTCACTAGGTGCTGGTGGAACTCACTGTAGGGTGACTCTCCCATACACCACTGGTGGCGGCCGCAGGTAACAGAACCAGGAAGAATCAAGAAGGGATGCTCCTTTATTTGCTATACTTTGTTTTATTTAATTAAATTAATTAATTAATTAATTTTTTTGAGACAGAGTTTTGCCTTTTTTCTCTGGCTGGAGTGCAATGATGCGATCTTGGCTCACTGCAACCTCTGCCTCCCAGGTTCAAGTGATTCTCCTGCCTCAGCCTCCCGAGTAGCTGGGATTACAGGTGCGTGCTAATTTTGTATTTTTAGTAGAGATGGGGTTTTACTATGTTGTCCAGGCTGGTCTCAAACTCCTGGTCTCAGGTGATCCTCCTGCCTCTGCCTCCCAAAGGGCTGTGATTACAGGCATGAGACACCGCATCTGACCCCTTTACTATACCTTGTAGTGCCTCCCCTACACTCTACCAACAACAGATGACATTGCACTGGCTGACCGAGGAGCCAGATTAGTATCATGGAACAGGGCAAAGAAGGGTGGATTTGGAGCGGAGAGGCAATATATTGATAACTGTCTCGGTGAACTCCTTTGGCTTCTTAGCTTCCACATGCATAATTTTATATATATTTGAACTCTGTATAACACAAAGTCAACTCTATTCTTCAGAGAAGTGCAGAGTTCTCACTCCTTTCCCCAAATGAGGAGACACACAGTTCCAACAGTCATCGTAGTCTCAGCTGGCTGTCTTAAATACTCCTCAAATCAAAGTCCCACTGAATATTCTCTTACCTAAAGGCTAAATTGTAGAGTTTATATTCAACAACTTTCATAAAATAATGAGAAGGAGAGAAAAAGGAAAATCGTTAATATATACAAATACATGCATATATATCATATGCAAAGAGGAAATACACAAAACTGTCAGAATTCTCATTTTCGTAATTGATTGAGAGGCCATAGTTGGTATCTATGGCTTCCTTCTTCTACTGCCTATTCTATATTTCCATTGCCCTTAAATGGTCAGGGTTCTTTATCTGGGGAGTGATCCAAACTTTCATTCTAAATGGCCTGAATCCTCAATAATCCCGTCCCCTCCTTTTGACTCCTGCAGTTTCCCATTAACCTTTATTTCACACCTTGAGTCCAGGTTCTAGGGAGGTAGCTAATATTGCAGATGACGCATCTGGTCCTAGGCAGGTGTCTGGTGAGATGACTGTTTTTCCCTTTGGTCCTGGTCCTTGGACCTCATACACTGCTGTTGAGCCATTGCTTGTTTCTGTCTGCATGGCTTATTTACCTCAGGAGGCTCTTTCCACTATGTTCATGCGACACTTGAGGGAGCTGCATCATTACACTTTCCTGCTTCTCCAAAATGCTGGGGTGGAGGGAGAAGGGCAGTGGGGTGGGGGAAAAGGGATCCAGAATCCCTGCATGGACTCCTCTGGCTGGATGCCAGATGCAGCCACTCTCTCCCCCATCTCTGTGCTGCTTTTCTGGGTGGTGGTAGGGTGAAGTGGGAAGTTACTTTCTTGTTGGTCTTGGATACTTTGCAAAGACATCAGCACATTTTGTTAGCTTTAAAGGTTTAGTTCTTAGCACTTTGCCACCCTGGGAAATCAATACCAGCAAATCCCATAGAACTTGTCTGCTTTTTGCCTCAATTTACCCGTCCCTGAAGACAATAAACAAAGAGCTGGCATTCTGCTTATAAAAGGGTAGTATAGTAAAAAATGAAGAAAATATATCTCACAACTCATTTGCCATCTTTTGATAAATAGTGATAGATTTAAAATAGCTAAAATTAAAAATGATGCCTATTTGAAAATTTACTAAGTAATTACCTTCTAGCAGTTATACATGAGATATTTATTATATATCACATGCACTATAAATCTAATTATCTGTGGTATAAATAGACATTCCTAACCACTTCCTTTTAAGCGTTTTCTCTTGAACTTTCAACATTTGAATTGGATTCAGAACACAGAACAAGCATAACTCTTAAAAGTGTCAGACATGCTAGATTTCTTTCTAGCTCCCATGGAAAAAGTAAACACAGCATAAAACACTCATCAAATTTTAGAAGTTAAGAATGTGCTTTATGTAGTTTATCCTAGAAAAATCCTCAAGTTATATAAACTTTTAGATTATGAATGAGTTATGGTCATTTGGAGATGGCAACAGAGCAACTGGCAGGTTTAATAATTTATACACAAAGGTGAAAGACTTTTTGAAACAACCAGAGTTTTCTTTCAAGTCTAACTTCCTGAGTAATTTATCTGAGAAATTGTGAGATGCCATGCAGGAAGACTTTCAAAATCATCCCAATGTCCCTCAATCAATCTGGTTCAAATATGCAGAATTGGAGGACAGGTCAAGAAAGCAGACGCTGAAACAGGAGGAAATGAAGTTGGCTTATTGTGAACATGACTTTTTCCCATCTAAAAAAAGATGATAGTTTACATTATTTTGAGAATTGTGGAGTGGGAGAAGCAGACCAACCTCTCATACTGCTGAAATATAATTTTCCTGGCCACACATCTTCCTCATTAATTGTCTCCAATTCTTTATAAAAGAAAAAAAACCACCTTCCTACATTTTTCTATTATAAAATAATTTCATAGTTGTATTTACCAAATGTTTGAGCATGAATGTGGTAACCGGTGAAAACAGCTTAATCTGTGGTGGCATGAAATGATGAAAAAATAAATATATTTTCTCTTTTTTTCTGTTTTTATTCTCCATCCACATCAACTGAAGGGTAGCTAGAGGGTTTTGTGCAGAAGTCTGAGTGTCCCTTGTGCCAGGAGAGAGTTAAGATGCTTTGGTTACCTAGATCTGTGCTTCTGGAGCTACTTCACTGGACTGATGTTTAGGGAGGACTAGAAAGTTGAAGGGGAGAAGTTGAACCATGAAGGATGTTGGAGTGCTAGGATCCCTGATTGTGGTACCCGTAGATAAATACAGTGGCTTTGAGAGGCAGAGCAAAGACTCCAGTGGAGTCTGTTATTCAGTGAGCAACAGCATCACCCACCATGTAATAAATCACTTGGGAGTGGACAATGTATTTCAAGGTTCTGTGATTAAAGATTGTGGGACAGACCAGAGGCCCTTCCACAAATAGATTTCACGAGCCTCAGTCTTCTTATGTTGGTGGGTGGGGTAGATGGTGGCCAGAGAATGACTGAGATTGGGTTTTCTGTCAACTCGAATGGGAGAGGCTCCTTCAGTTGGAATTAGATATGTCAAAGGTAAAGAAATGTGGTATTTCATGCACCTGTGGATTGTGAAGCAAATTCATGCTCACTACATTCGTTTCAAAAGCATAAATAGGTCCTGCCTTCTGCCTGTATCTACTCTACACGTGCAGTATGGAACAGTATGAGCAGGCCAATGTAAGACCATTTCAGGTTCCTTTTTGAGCCAGAAGATTAAGTTCCATAAAAAGTGAAGAAAAGTCAACAATTTAACACAAGAAATGTTTACCGAGTAACTATTCTATGCTAGGTCTGTGAGTATGAGGAAATAAATGTGACATATCCCTTGAGAAAGCAGAAATAATCCAAAGAATTCATACATATACAAATTATTAATTACATCAGTAAAAAGTCTTTATGACTGGTGTGGCCAGGTCTGGGGCTGGAAGGCCCACCTCAGCATTGCAAAAGAATTAGTCTTCAGTCGTGTTTCATGGAGTAAAAGAGATATGTTTAGGCCAAAAGAATTGGAGGAAATGGATAGAAATCTCATTTTTGTTCATCTGCAGTATTAGTTTCCCCATAATAAAACATGTTCATGCAAAGAGCAGTTTAATAGCCAAGAAATCACCAAAATTGTTCGTTATGAAAATCGGGAGACTTAGGCACAGATAAAGTTGATGTTCTGAAGCTCACAGAATTTGCTAACCTATTACTTAGGGGGAATATACCCCTGAAGATCATTACTTGAAGAAAAAATACACATTTCCTTTGGAAGAAAGTAAAATCAGATATCTTGAGGGTTCTCTTGAAGAAAGTCAGACCTGTAGTTCTAACCAGTCAACTGACCTTAGTTGAGAACGTTAATGTGCCAGAGAAACAAATGAATGCTCACCTTTCCAAGGAATATAGTAGAAAATAACCCACTTGACTATCTTCAGCTGGAAAAAAGAACTCTTTTTTTTTTTTTTTTCTGTGATGGAGTTTCACTCTTGTTGCCCAGCCTGGAGTGCAGTGGTGCAATCTCAGCTCACTGCAACCTCTGCCTCCCAGGTTCAGGCAATTCTCCTGCCTCAGCCTCCCGAGTGGCTGGGATCACAGGTGTGCACCACCACGCCTGGCTAATTTTTGCATTTTCAGTAGAGACAGGCTTTCACCATGTTAGTCAGACTGGTCTCCAACTCCTGACTTCAGATGATCCACCCACCGCAGCCTCCCAAAATGCTGGGATTACAGGCGTGAGCCACCGTGCCCATTCGAACAAAGAACTCTTTAATCCACTATACCTAACATTTTCCTCTCTCCTTTAGATTTAAATGATTAACTTCTGATAATGCTGCAGACATTTTTTTCTGAAAGATTTGTTAATGAATGGATTCCTTTTGAAAGAAGTCCAGGCAAGAGCACAGAAAAACAGAGAGTTCTAATGATGACCAAATGTGAAACATACTATGGTATATAAGAATCCTCTAGAGATGTAACTGTAACACCAAGATCAAAGCACAGGGGACTGTACCAATGCATTTCCCTGCAGAAGATAGGACTCTGTAAAGTGAAGGGCAAGTAGCATGTAGAAGAGGAAGGACGCTGGGAAGAGCCTAACTGCTGACGGGAGAGCCTAGTCCAGCTCTGGTCCTTCACTGGTCACTGTGAGATCTTAGGCAAATCACTTGCTTTTCTGGGCCTTCATTTTCTCATCTGGAACCGAGGTAATTGAATTAGACCCTTCTTTAAGTCGTAAGATTCCAAAATCTCCAATGCAGGCACATATTAATATTGTACCAGGTAGCCTTTGTCCTACACTGAATTGTAGGTATAGTTTGTGCATATTTGTCTCCCATCCAAAAGTCTGCATATTCACTCAGGAAGTCAGTTAAGGGCCAATCGGGGGATTTGAAGGATTCAGAGCTACAGGAGCTATTCTTTATTCCTGGGTAACTCTAAGCCAGAAGATGGAGAAGCTCACCTAACAGCTCTGCCATCAGGTGTGTGGGTGTTGTACTAGGGTGTGGAGAGAGGAGAATGTCTCAGGAGACCAGGTAAGGGTTCCTATGATTGCAGAACCAACTGAAGAGCCTTGGAGGCACCAGTGATGATGATTTTCTCTAGTTCTTCAAAAGCCAGGAACTCGGCCATATTATTTTCTGTGAAAGAAAAGAAAAACAAGTGAAAATGCTTCACAGAATATTTTATAGCAACACACTTCTCAGGATTAATTAATAGTTTTAGAAGATGGAGGTAAAGAGCTCATCTGTATAAAGGTTTGAAGACGCACATATCATCTTGGAAAAAAAGAGGCTGTTATTCCATCATTTCCACATACACGGTTTTGTTATAAATATAAATGAAAATTCAAGTCTTTCAAAAATAGAATACATGGGCACTGGAGATTAGGTCACACATAATCAAATTCTAAATTTCTTTTCCAGCAAAGTTGTCCCTACTGAGGTCAGAGTACAACGAAGAGGGGATGGTGGGCTAAACGCCAAATGAATGAAAAGGGAAGGTTTCCAGGCAGGGAGTCATCAGTCTTGTCACATGCTGCTGCTATGAAAGGACTGACCACTGGATTGAGCAACATGAAGGTGTGTGACCTCAATACAAGCTTTTTCTGTAGTTGGAGTGAGATAAAAGAGAACAGGGAGAGACGTGGAGTCACCAAGTGAGGACAACTCTTTGAAGGAGGTTTGTGGACCATTTGTTGTTATACAGAGGGAACTGCACAGGGGATTTTATGATGAGGGAACAGCTGTGTTTGAGAACTGGCTGTAATTGCTTTTGAGGCCACAGAGAGTCAAGGTTCTCTGTGATTTAATTATTCAGGAAAGAGGCTTCCTAGAAAGTTTACACTTTCTTCAAAGAAAGTCAGTTTCTCTCATTTGCATGTCTCTCATTTCTAAGTGACTTAATGAAAATTCCTTTCCCCACTAACTTGAGTTTTATATACCTTGTATTGAGTAGACATAAGAAGTGCTGGTTGGCCTGATTTGGTGCAGGACAGGATCCCACAAAAAGAAGTTTCAGCCTTATAACCTTTCTTGCTTTGACTTTCTGTGATTAGTTTCCTTACTGTCTGGTAACAGCTCTGGTTCCTTTGCTGTAGTGTGGTGAGCCTCATCTCTTAGAACAAATTGGTTCACAGGCTGTGGGGTGGTGGGCAGGAGGGATGAAATCATTGTTTTGCTTCAATGTCAGTTCTCCCCTGAGAGGTCTCACAGCAAGGGAGTCTATATTTTTAGAATTAGCATGTTCTGTTTCAATGTTGTGAACATTCATTTTAAAGCTACTATATTTAGTAGAGGTTTAATTACCCAAATTGGGAAACTAGTTTTAAACCGTCACCTTCTACTTGGTTAATCAAAGCAGTCCCCACCACCAGCAGGGGAGACTGGCAATTTCAGTCACACAGCCACACCTGGTGATGGCAACTGACAAAAGCAATTGCACTGCCTGAGTTCAGCATCTTCAGCACCCATCCAGCCCTGTTGTAGCCCCTCTTTCTTTCAGTAAGACCTTCCTGCAATATACCCTCTGTGGGCTAGGGCTGGGGGCATGTGTCTGCTCCGATGTCTGTGGGGAGTGTCTTTTCTTCCCACACAAAAATCGTGATTATATTTTCCAAAATAGCACTCAGGAAACAGAATCTCTCCGTGGCATTTACAGATATGTGAGATGTTGAGGAACTGCGGTCTGAATGATGAAATTTCTTGGATTTTTCAGCAATGTCATTTTTTCCTTCATTTACTCATTCACTTCTGGAAGGGCCAGTCTGAGAGCTGGGCTGAGGAGTCCAAGGCTGATGCAGTCATGGATGAGTCTGAGGCAGGGAGACCACTGGCGGGAGAACGGGCAGTGCCAACTGGCTTTAAAAATACTCAGATACAAATATGAATTTTGCACATTCATTCAGTCATCTGGCAAATATTTATTGATTGGTTGTGGGATCAGCCATAGAGCCTGGCACTAGTTTAGTGAGAGAGATACACAGGAATAGGAAAAAAAATTATCAAAATAAATGCACAGTTACAGAGCAAGAGCTCTGAAGGATCATTTTATGAGTATGCGTAACAGGAACCTGATGTGATTGATCAGTGAAGTGAATTGGCGCTTGAACTGAGATCCACAGTGGTGCTTCCCAAACTTTATGTGCATATGAGTATCTGCGGATCTTGTTAAATGCAGATTCCTGTGCTGCTTCTGGGGCTTGGGGAGGAGCCTAAAATTCTGCATCTCTAATAAGCTGCCATGTGATGCTGATGCTGCTGGTACCAAGGATTCTGAAGGACAAACATAACGGAAAGCAGGGGTTGGGGGAAATAAGTGTCACAGGGAGGGAACAGTTATACACAGCAAGGACAGAGTCTGCATGGTGCTCTTCTGGTCCCTAACCACTGAGGCAAAGGTCAAGTAATTGTTCTACCTTCTCCCATGACTAATTGGCAGGATATATGTTCCCCTGACAGGACATTTCCCAACTGTAAGGCTGCTCTTTATGTTTACTTCAAAATTCCTTTTACCTCTTGTAAATATTGGGATTTCCATTTAAAAGGTCAGACGAAAGATATGTCTTCTACCCTTCTCCTTAGAATTTGCCAGAAAACAAGGACAGAAATATGAATTTCACATTTGATAAACCTTGAAGACTAACTCCCAAAAGATAATATTTGGAGAGGCTCTCAATGCAGTGAAGATCAAATATGGGTGCAGAAAGGCTCCTGGAGGGAGTGCTTGGGAACACAGATCTCAAATAAAGCTGGCAGGAAACTGTTTTCTTAAGTAGATGGCACTTGGAGGGTAAAACCAACCACCTCTTCTTTGGAATCACAGGAAAGGGAGGTACATGGAGGGTAGGGCTGGAGCATCCCTTTACCCCATTTGACCTCACAGGAAAGTGCAGCAAGCAGAACTGCAGAAAATGTGAAGAAATGCTACAGTCTGTGTCCTAGTGAGGCAGGGTGGAGGAGAGAGGCTGAATTGCCTGCTGCTCTGTAGCTGCCAATGCCTGTTGGCTGGAGAAAGGTAAAAATTCAAACAACACACACATATAGTCTTGTCATTATGAGTTTGTCCCTGAACCAGGGAGAATTCTTGCTAGCCTGGAACTGCTCATCCCCTTCTCAACAAGACCCTGGACCACTTCCAACATCAGGAAGAACACATTTCATTTAAAGATGAGTAACAAAAAGGCAACTAGCACAGGATCTATACAAATAAGTTACAAGACAAAAGGAGGAAGAGGACGGGGGAACATAAGGAATCCTCACCAATAACAAGTTGCCATTAAGAAGTAGAAAATTATGACAAAATAAATGTCTATGAACAATGAATTTAATGAAACAATGAAGAGGCTCGAAGCAGAGCAATTGAGAGATCGGGGAAATACTAGCGCCCCCACAGGAGGAAATGAAACAAGAACTTCTGAAAGTCAGGAAGGAAGCAGAAGAGAAAAATAAAGCTACCATGGAAATGCAAGCATATTGTAATAAACACTAAGAAGAAACACTGCTGACATCACAGTGAGGAATAGGAGGGCAACATTAAGACACATAAACAAAAGATATAAGCAAAATAGCCAGAAATGAACAAAGAGTGAACTAGAGAGAACATGAAAGATATGGAAAACAAAAGAATTGCAACATATGCATTATTTGTATCTTTTAAGAAGAAGTCTGGAGATATTACTCAGTAAAACTCTTTAGAAATAAAATAAGACTTGAATCTACAAATGGAAAGGGCATACTGTAGCTCAGAAAAAATTGATACAGAATGATCAACATTGAGAGGTATCCAAGTAAACATACTGGCCCTCAAGGCCGATGAAAAATTTTAGAATCCAGGCAAGAATAAAAAATAAGAGTGAAGGCTGGGTGCGGTGGCTCATGCCTGTAATCCCAGCACTTTGGGAGGCCGAGGCGGGCGGATCACGACGTCAGGAGATCGAGACCATCCTGGCTAACACGGTGAAACCCCGTCTCTACTAAAAATACAAAAATTAGCCGGGCGTGGTGGTGAACGCCTGTAGTCCCAGCTACTCGGAGAGGCTGAGGCAGGAGAATGGCGTGAACTCGGGAGGCGGAGCTTGCAGTGAGCCGAGATTGCGCCACTGCACTCCAGCCTGGGTGACAGCAAGACTCCGTCTCAAAAAAAAAAAAAAAAAAAAAAAAAGTGAAAAATTAAGTTGGTATGATAACAAAATAGACTATGTAGCGGAATATCAAAAGCAAGAGAAAGGAATCCTAACATAAATGAGAGTGCAACATTTCAACATATTACCATAATGATAAGTTTAAATTGTCGAATTCACCTATTGACTCAAATTCACAAAAAAGGGAAATCAAATTATTTGTAATATGTGAGATGCATCTAAAACAATGAATCTCAGAAAGGATAAAGATAAAAATTAGGCAAAGACATGCAAAGCAAATGCAAAAAAAAAGAGCAACTGTCATAACTATGGTTGCATTCAAAACAAAAAACATGAAATAAGACAGAAGGGGAACTTGAAAATAATAAAGGATGTAATTCACAATGCAATTCAATATGATAAATAAATTGGCATGGAAAACATGGTGTCAAAGCTACAGAAAATAGGAATAGGCAGAAATCCTTTATCAGTAGAAAACTTTAATGCTTATCTTTTAACTGTGGAGAAATCATATGAAAAAATGCAAGGATAGTTTTAATAGCTTTACAACAAACTATATACCATGAAGACAGATTACACTTTTCTTTCAAGTATTAATGGAGCAGTTACAAAAATTAACTACATATTAAGCCACAAAGAAAACTGCAACGCAGTCCATCAAATAGAAATAGTACAGACATTATCTCATGCCAACGCAAAACTTCAAACGTTAAAGAGAGAAAAAAAATAACTTTACCTCCTGGAAATTAAAGAACACTCTCTACATAATTTTTCAGTCTCAAAGAGAAAGTCATCACTAAAAATGCATAATATTTGGAAAGCAACACGAATTAAAACACTGTATATTAGAGACTATGAGATCTTGTTACAGCAGTACTTAGAGGAAAGTTCATAACTTTAAATACTTGTAACAAATAAGAATTAAGTTAAATGAATTAAGCATCCAATATCAGAAGGTATTAAGTAAAATAAAGACAAGGCAGAATAGAAATTAGTAAAGATAAAAACAGAAATTAATTAATTTGGAAAATTTAAAAAATGCCAAAATAAAGTCTATGAGTTGTGTTCGAAAAATTTTTAAGTAAAACTGTTTGCTATGCCCTTTTTTTGAAATGATAACTTTTTAATTGTGGTTAAAAATATAAACCTAAATTTGCTATTTTAGCTATTTAAAAATATACAAATCAATGGCATTAATTATATGCAAATGTTGTACAATCATCACCAATATTGATTTCTGAACTTTTTCATCTACCCCAGCAACTATGTGTCCTCTAAGCAGTGACTCCCCATTCTCCCTACCCCCCAGCCCCTGGTAACCTTCCGTCTACCTTTTGTGTCTATGAAGCCTATTCTAGATATTTCATATAAGTGGAATAATATAATATTTGTCATTTTTTGTCTGGCTTATTTCACTTAGCATGTATCAGAACTTCATTCCTTTTTATGTATGAATAATATTCTGTTGTACATAACATACCACATTCTGTTTATACAATTGATTTTGTTATGTGCTCTTGGATGGTTCTACCTTCTAGCTATTGTGAATAATGGTGCAACACCCATCTTTTTTTCTTAAAGGGAAAAAGCAGAAATAGATGATATAAGAAAACAAGAATTGAGAAATAATTATAGATAGAGAAAATTAAAGGAGATTATAGGACTTATATGTACCACAAGCAAATAAATGTAAAAACATGGATAAAATATGTAATTTCTAGAAAAGATAAAGTTCTAATGCTGGCCCCAGAAGAGTTCGAAAATCTAAAGAGACCAATTACAATAGAAAAAAACAGGAAAGTCAGGCTATCCCTCTTCCAAACTACCAGGCACAGATATTTTTACAGGTGAGTTCTTCATAACCTTAATGACTCAATCACTCTAGTGCTTTTAAAATTCTTCTAGAAAAAAAGACTCTAGTTACTTTTTATAAAGTGGAGGTTACATTGGTGTCGGTCTGCCACAGAACAACAAAAATAATAAAAAGAAAGTCTAATGTCTCTTGTGACTATCGATACAAACATCTTCAATAGAATACTAGCAGACATATTCCAGGAGGACAGTAGAATATCCTTCCTTTCAGGAAAGGAAGGATAGTTTAATATTAGGAAATCTATTGATATTGTTTAGCATCCTAGTATATATCAAAACAGTAAAACCATATGCCCACACTCACGGTTGCTGAAAATGTTTGCTATAAAATTAAAATCCATTATTGATTGTGAAAAAACACCTCATCAAATAGAACTAAATTTATATCACATTAATAAAATATATTTGTCTTACCTCAAAAGCCAGGTCATGTTTAATGGGCAAACCATACACTCACATTAAATTGGGACGAAGATGTCATTACCACAACATTATTGAACATTGGTCTTGAGGTACTAACCAACTTTTGGATAAGAGAAAGAAGAGTGGTATGTACAAGTTGGAAAGGAGGAGGTAAGATAATCATATTTGCAAATAATGTAACTCTGTGCCTTGAAAACCCAAGAAAATTAACTGAAAGATCACTGCCAACAATAGTAAAAAAAAAATAAGAGAATTGAGTAATGTGGCTAGAATAGACTTTACACACATAAACAACAATTGGTGCTAAGATATGCAAGAAAGGACTGTATGCCCAAAGAAGCTAATTCTACAGTTTGTATGGAAAAATGAAAAAAGCAAGAATAGCTAGGAAACATCTTGAATCAGAATAGTAATGAGAAGCATGAATGCTCTGATGAACACATATTATAGAGTTATAATCATTACAGCACTATGGTAGTGGTGCACAGATAGCTACAACAATGGAACAGAGGAGAAAGTTCATTTTTTTTGTAGATCACAGTAAAAAATAGCTTGAAAAACCACCTTCCTATGTATGTCATATGTAAATTTTACATAAAAATACATGCACATATATACTTGCATATACATAGAACAGCTTTGGAAGTATATTCAAGAAATGTAACAGTTGTTGGGTGATGGGGTAGGAAGTAGTGTTATATTTCTGTATATTTTTTGTGTACCTTTGATTTTTGCACGATTTGCGGTATTATTTCTTTAAAAAAGCAATTTATTTTATTATTTTTTTCAAACCCAGCACAGAATATGAACAAAGTAGATAATACATAGGATGGATATGGAATGATTTGCTTGGATCACTCCGAGCAAGGCATCTGAACTATTCACATGGTTGTGTTTGGAAGCTCCCAGGGTCTAAATACTGTAAGATTTCAGATATTTATACCAGATCAGACTCATAAACATTTGATTTTCCTCATTTTTCAAGATTTTTTCCCCTCTGGCCTTTCATTTATTCATTTAGTCTTCAGTAGAGAGGCCAGGGGATGGCTTGGATTTAGGGGCTTAACCACCTCCATCTTCATCAGCTCCATTCAGCTGAAGCTGTTGCTGTTCTTCTGAAAAAATTCAAGGAGCTTCCCAATAAATACGCAATCTCTGTAAAAGCAGTGTGTTTGCAAACACAGCTGCAAGAAAAGCCTCCTACAGCAAGTATATAAAAAGGTGCTCAATATCACTAATCAGGCACCACAGTATTACCTCACACCTGTGAGAATGACTATTATAAAACACAAAAGAGGTAACAAGTGTTAGCCAGAATATGCATAAAAGGGAACCTTGTATACTGTTGGTGGGAATACAGAGTGGTGCAGCCATTGTGGAAAGTAATATGGAGGTTCTACAAAAAATTAAAAATAAAATTCTTATATGAGCCAGCAATCCTGTTTCTTAGTGTATATCCAAAGAAAATGAAATCACCTCATAGAGATATCTGTGCCCCCATGTTTCACAGCATTATTCACAATAGCCAAGATATAGAAACAACCTTTGGCTGTCAATAGATGAATGGATAAAGAAACTGTGTGTGTGTGTGGATGTGTGTACACACATACACAATGGAATATTATTCAGTCTTAAAAAAGGACATCCTGCCATTTGTGTCAACATGAATGGACCAAGAGGAAAATTATACTACGTGAAATAAGCCAGACACAGAAAGAAAAATACTACATGGTCTCACTTATATGCGAAATTAAAAAAAAAAAGAAACAAAATTTGAAGATGTAGAAATAGAGTAAAAAGGTGGTTACCAGGGGTAGGAAAAGTGGGGGAGTGGGGAGATGGAGGTCAAAGGGTACAAAGTTTCATTTATGTGGAATAAATAAGCCTAGAGATCTAATGTATAGCATGAAGACTGTAGCTAATAATATTTCATAAGGGAATTTGCCAACAGAGTGGATTTTAGGTAATTCTACTACACATACACACACGCACACACAAAAGGTAACTGTGTAACATGATAGATATGCTAATTTGCTTGATGTGGTAATCATGTCATTATGCATATTGTTAAATAAAATTTATGGAAGCTCTCATTCTAGATCCCAACAAACCAAAGCAAAATGGAGTCCCACACGCTAAGTGCCACATGATTAAACTGAAATTTTAGGAAAGCAGGTGCATTTCCAAACAGACCGGATATTTTTGAAAACAGAAGATTCACAGAAACCAATTAGAAAGGGCCCAGTCAACCTGAGTCAGTATAATAAGGAAATCTCCACTGTTTTGACCCTTATAAGAAAAGCAACCTGATGTTAACCGATCTGCCTTTTTCTATTATTCTGTTTCCTTGTTCCCACTGTACAAAAACCAATTGTTCTGCCATGCCCAGTGGAGCACTCATTCTATTTATAGAATAAAATACTGCTGAATTCTAGAATCACAAATAGAAGCCAATTAGATCTTAAAACTAAATTTGTTATAGCTTTGCCTTTTGACAATATGTATATAAAACATCGTGTTAGGTATTGTCTTAGTCTGTTTTCTGTTGCTATAACACAATACCACAAACGGTAATTTATACAGAAAGAAATTTATTTGGCTTACAGTTCTGGAGGCTGGGAAGTCCGAGAGCATGGTGCCAGCATCTGGTGAGGGTCCTTCATGGTGAAAGGGTGGAAGGTGAAAGTGAGCACTAGAAACAGAGAGCAAATGGAGGCTGAACTTACCCTTTAATCAAGAACCCACTCGTGGGGCTCTGCCCTCATGACCTAATCACCTCTTAAAGGGCCCACTTCCCAATACCATTACATTGGCAATTAAATTTCCACATGAGTTTTGAAGGGGGCATTCTAATCATACTAAGAAAAAAAAAAAAAGTCAAGTCCCCTAGGCTTCTCTTCTAGGTAGATTCCTGCTTCAGTCCCTTCCTACATAGAAACTCTGGAGTTTCCCCTACCTCATACTCTTGCCTGTTTTCCATGGCTCCAAGAGAAAAGGAATATCCTCTTTTCTTCTGAAAAAGCACTACAGTTTATTGGTCAGCACCAAGTGTGTTTAACTTCAGTTTCAGATGGCAACTCACATATAGATGTGTTTATGTTGCCCTTTATCAGTATTATCATTGGCAAAGCCTTTGGTAAGCAACAGGAGAAGTGGCTAAACAGAATAATTCCAGGCTTGAAGTTCCTTTTTCATCTGGTTCCCTCTGGGAAAAGGCTATGAAAGCTAAGGGTGGTGGCCAAGTCCCAAAGGCCAAGGTCACCGTCAAACATTTTCTGAGAATCTACCAAAAACACAGGTCTGTATTAGGTCAATATGCACACAGTTGTGCTGGGAAGGAATGAAGCTTTCAGATATGATAACTGTACCTGAAAAATCTTTGCCATCAGTTCTTTGAAATGAAACTCTAAGCTGGGAAGAACTCTCTGCTTAGGGGGAAGTAGGGCTAAAACTTGACTTTTGATTTGGAGAGCATTCAAAAGACTCTAAGCTCATGAGTGCTCAATTTGTAATTTTTTGCCCTTGAAAAAACTATAGGCGGGTGCAGTTACACCTGTAATCCCAGCACTTTGGGAGGCCGAGGTGGGTGGATCACTTGAGCCCAGGAATTCAAGATCAGCCTGGGCAACATGGCGAAACCCCGTCTCCACTAAAAATACAAAAATTAGCCAGGTGTGGTGGTGCGTTCCTGCATGCCAGCTACTCGGGAGCCTCAGGTGAGAGGATCGATTGAGCCTGGGAGGTTGAGGCTACAGTGATCCGCGATGGCACCACTGTACTCCAGCCTGGGCAACACAAAGACCCTATCTCAGAAACAACAACAACAACAACAAAGAAGCAACAAAAGGGAATTTGTACTTTTAGCCATAGAGCCTTCAAGTTTGTTATAACCACTGGGGAGAAAACCCTTCATTTCTACTTCATTCCTAAAATGGGTTAATCACTGATTATACATAGAAAATTTACTCAAATGAAAAAAAACAACCACCAGATTTTACCTTTGAATATATTTTCTTGGTATATATTTTAGGTTCTGGTAGCAAAAGGTGCAGAGATAAGGAATATGACATGGGTTATTTATTGCACTCTGCATACAGCAGCAAGAATGCTTTTCCTAAAAATTCTTTTTGCTGAAGTCCGTTTTTTGCTTAAGTCTCTTTTCCTAAAAAATCTCTTTGCTTAAGTCCCTTTGTTGCTGCCCATATCATTTGATTTCCCACAGCAAATTATTATAAGCCTGCATTATCCTGTTTCTCCTCTTCCTCTGAATCTTCCTCTCCATCAGCAGGATTTCTGTTTTCTTTCTTTGCCAACTAGCTGTGTGGCTAAGAGTAAGTCACTGGAGTCTCACTGTCCCTTTGTCTGTAAAATTATGGTTTTGGAATAAGAAGGGTCCTGCCCTGCTATGGGGTGTATCAGAGTCAGGGTGAAAGGGTCTTAAGGTATTTGAAAATAAAGCAGCAGATAAGCTTGACATTGAGAGTAGCCTGCCTCTGGCTCTGTTTTCTCCATTTCCTTAGGAGTGAAAAGCTGGCCGTCAGCAAGCAGATTCAGTGCTCACATTGCAGCCACATGATCAAAGGAAGAAATACGTATCTTTTTTTTTTGAGACGGAGTCTTGCACTGTCGCCCAGGCTGGAGTGCAACGGCATGATCTCAGCTCACTGCAAGCTCTGCCTCTCAGGTTCATGCCATTCTCCTGCCTCAGCCTCCCAAGTAGCTGGGACTACAGGCACCCGCCCCCAAGGCGGGCATTTTTTTTTTTTTTTTTTTGTATTTTTAGCAGAGACGGCGTTTCACCGTGTTAGCCAGGATGGTCTCGATCTCCTGACCTCGTGATCCGCCCACCTCGGCCTCCCAAAGTGCTGGGATTACAGGTGTGAGCCACCAAGCCCAGCCGAAATACGTATCTTTTAAGAGCTAAAGAAAATCGTTTCAAAGTTACTGTTGCGTCCATCTTTCTTTTTTTCTTGTTACTGAACTTATTTTAAAAATTTAAATAACATTAAAGGAAGGCATAAGATTTTTATGGCTATCCAAAAGCTGCATTAAAAAAAAAAGTAACTTAAGGATTTCTAAGTCAATTTCCAGCTCTGAAAATCATATTGTGTCCGGAATTGGTGGGGTGGGTTCTTGGTCTCACTGTCTTCAAGAATGAAGCTGTGGACCCTGGCGGTGAGTGTTACAGTTCTTAAAGGCGGCGTGTCTGGAGTTTGTTCCTTCTGATGTTCGGGTGTGTTCAGAGTGTCTTCCTTCTGGTGGGTTCGTGGTCTCGCTGGCTTCAGGAGTGAAGCTGCAGACCTTGGCAGTGAGTGTTACAGCTCATAAAGGCAGTGCGGACCCAAAGAGTGAGCAGCAGCAAGATTTATTGCAAAGAGCCAAAGAACAAAGCTTCCACAGTGTGGAAGGAGACCTCAGCGGGTTGCCACTGCTGGCTCTGGGCAGCCTGCTTTTATTCTCTTATCTAGCCCCACCCACATCCTGCTGATTGGTCCATTTTACAGAGACCGATTGGTCTGTTTTACAGAGAGCTGACTGGTCCGTTTTGACAGGGTGCTGATTGATGCATTTACAATCCGTGAGCTAGACACAAAAGTTCTCTACCTCCCCACTAGATTAGCTAGATAGTGTCCATTGGTGTATTTACAAACCCTGAGCTAGACACAGAGTGCTGATTGGTGCATTTACAAACCTTGAGCTAGATAGAGTGCCGATCGGTGTATTTACAATCCCTTAGCTAGACATAAAAGTTCTCCAAGTCCCCACCAGAGTAACTAGATACAGAGTGCCGATTGGTGCATTCACAGACCCTGAGCTAGACACAGGGTGCTGACTGGTGTGTTTACAAACCTTGAGGTAGATACAGAGTGCCAATTGGTGTATTTACAATCCCTTAGCTAGACATAAAGATTCTCGAAGTCCCCACCAGACTCAGGAGCCCAGCTGGCTTCACCCAGTTGATCCTGCACTGGGGCCGCAGGTGGAGCTGCCTGCCAGTCCCCCGCTGTGCGCCCGCACTCCTCAGCCCTTGGGTGGTGGATGGGACTGGGCACCGGGGAGCAGGGAGTGGCACTCGTTGGGTAGGCGCCAGCCACGCAGGAGCCCATGGTGGGGAGAGGGGCGGGGAGGCTCAGGCATGGCAGGCTGCAGGTCCCGAGCCCTGCCTCAAGGGGAGGCAGCTAAGGCCCGGTGAGAAATCGAGCACAGCAGCTGCTGGCCCAGGTGCTAAACCCCTCACTTCATGGGGCTTGCCGGCCGGCCGGCTGGCTGGCCGCTCCAAGTGCAGGGCCCACTGGGCCCACGCCCACCCAGAACTCCCGCTGGCCCGCAAGTGCTGCGGACAGCCCTGGTTCCCGCCCGCACCTTTCCGTCCACACCTCCCTGCAAGCTGAGGGAGCCGGCTCCGGCCTTGGCCAGCCCAGAAAGGGGCTCCCACAGTGCAGCGGCGGGCTGAAGGGCTCCTCAAGCACGGCCAGATTGGGTGCCAAGGCCCAGGAGGCACCGAGAGTGAGTGAGGGCTGCGAGGGTTGCCAGCACGCTGTCATCTCTCAATATGATCTGTGGACATGTGCCCTTTCTCGGTCAGAAAGCCATTTAGAGCAAATGTACTTATTTACTTTATCCAAGCTCTGCTTACTCCTCTCCTCTCCACAGCCATCTCCTCCATTGGAAATGCTCTTCCCTGCCATTTTTGACAGACCCTGAGCCTCCTGGCCTCCCTGCCTGAGATGCATTATAGTCTACTGACCTGGACCACTGCATGCAGTTTGGTAGCCTCCCTGTCTTTAAGGTATGGGGCAAAATATAGAGGAGAGTAGCAAGGCATTAGGAGTGGTAGTAATAGTAGTACAAACAAAAATAATAATTTTTATGATAATAGTAGCTAACATTTGTTGAACTCCTTTTATGTGCCAAGCATTTTATGTTTATTATCTTACCACCCTTGACAAAGACCTTATGAGGTGGGTACTATCAACCCAGTTTCTCAGAAGGGGAAACTGAGGCTTATAAAGAATATACAACTTGCTCCAAGTGGTAACTAGCGGAGACAGGATTTAAACCTAGGCTCTTCAACACCCCATAACCTATGCATTTAGTTGCTGTTCATAAACAGTCACCTGTGTGTGTTCATCTTGCTTTTACTTGTGTTCATCCCATCTTTTTTGTGAAAATCCTGGAAAGCAGGACGTGTCTTCTTTCATTCTTTTATACCATGTCAGAGGGCTGTAACAATACATGCTCAGAAAACATTTCTATTCAACCTGCATGAAGTACAAGGCAGGCTGAAATGTAAAGAAATACATAAATTACCCTGAGGAAGAGCAAATCCTTTCATATAACTTTTTCCTGGCATTACCTCTTAGGGGAAAAGAATTCTCAAGCAAGCTGTAACCGAGCTGGTTACCAAAATCAGAATGAATTCTCCCTAGTCATGGGGGACATTCCATAAGCCTTTGGGGTGAGGTCTATTTTAAGGATTTTGTTCAAGTTCCTCCTTCTCGTTTCCTGGCCACACTGCCCAGCACTTCAATTGGCTAATAGAGTTTCTGAATAAGAAAGATACAGGCAGCTCACTTGAAGTTACGTTAAGGACTAATAAAGATCTTGGAGTGATTTTCAACAAGATAAGATCAGCATCCTAGTATTGAGTTATGTTGCTACATAAATTAATTTCAATTTGTTCTAATGGTCTTTGGCCTCCTGCTTAAATGCCAATTGAGGCAACAGATTAATTCCCCTTAAATAGTGGCATGTCATGTCTTGTTACTTAGTTCTGGGTTTTATAAAGTAAGAACTAAGATGGATATTTATCAATCGAGCAGATTTCTGTGTTATGTCCTTTAAAGCCCTTGGGGTCAGTGTCTCACTGTCACATCACTAACAACTTTTATGGAATCAAGTGATTAATAAATGTGTCCTAATGAGACTGTGATGCTTCTGGGTGTTCATTTTAGACACCTTAAGAATTAGTCTCAAGAGTAGCTCAGTTATTAAGTGATTTTGGGGTTGCATCATGTCAGGGAAACAATCAAGAAGAAACTATTTGAATAGTGTAAATTTATCTGAGATAGTGAAGATAAAAGAATGCTACCAGTTTACCCACTCCTTACTGTCTGAGTCAGGAAGAAGGTGGAACATCCAATTCCTTCTTTACCTCTCTTACCTCATTTAGAAAATTTTGACTATTTCTGCTTTAGTTCTCTTTTTACGGTCCACCATTTTTGGAAGATGACTTTCTCCCTGTCTTCTTAGAATAAAAGGCCCAAAGGAAGAGAAGAACAAGTTATGCTCAGGAGTTACCTGTGATGACTTCCTCTCCGTTGCCTCGGGCACTGGCCCACCACTCCTTTTTCTCTTCTCAGTTCTTTATCTATTTCCTTTTCTATTCCCTGCTCCTTTCCTGTTGCCCTGACTTGCATGACACTGGCAAGCTACAAAATGGGAACAATAGCAACTGCCTTAGAAGGCTGACAGGATTCACGGGAAGCACCCTGAGCAGAGTCTAATTCCTAATGAGTGGTCCCTACGTTATAGGATCATTTTCTTTCCTTTTGAGCTTCTGGTTTCTTGGCCTCTGGTCTTAGCCTCCTTCAATATATTCTACATAGGTAATCAGATTCACCTTCAAACAATGCTATTTTGATCTTGTCATCTGGTGAAGAAAAAATAAAACCTTCAGTGGCTTTCTAAGACTATGAAATCTAATTCAAATGTCTCATTATGGTATTCAAAGTCTTCTGTAATCTCCCCTCAGCCTGTGGCTCTTACTGATGCCCCATTCTTCTATTGCTCAGGATGCTTTGGGCTGTAGCTACTAGGTTGACCAGCATCCTGATGATGCTGATAAAAGTGCTCGAGGACATTTTGGGAATTTTTGCTTTAGTGTTATCTAGGATGCTACTGTATGCAATGCATATTTTTATGTATAAATCTTATTTCTGTCTGTGTTAGTTGCCTTGAAACAAAAACTGGGCCTTTGTATCTGTGCAGGCTACAAAGGCTTGACACTGCTACCCTTAGAAAGACCTGCTTGCCAGGTTATCATTTGGTTGGTAACTGGGAACTGGGCCCTTGGAGGGCTCTCAGTCAGCAGTCAATTGATAAGTGTGGTTCACTGTGCCTAGACTTTTGTGCAAACAACACAGTTTATGCTTGAACACCTGCTCCCCTGCTTGGAGTCTGGAATATTTTGATGTGCTAGGCAGAGGGTGCCTATGTGATCAGCCCCATGAAAAACCTTGGGCACCGAGTTTCTAAAAAGAAGCTTCTGTGGGCTGAAACGTCATATACAAGTTGCTGCATTTTCCTTGCTGTACTCTATATGATCTCCCGTGGTAGGCAGAAGCATAAGGAAGTCTGCACATAAAACCATTCAGACTCTGCCTGTGGCTCTCCCTTATGATCTGGCTGTGTATCCTTATTATATCACTAGGATAAATCTTAGCTTTAAGTACTGCCATACACTGAGTCCCATGGGTCCTTCTAGTGATGTCCAAATGTAGGCGGCAGGGGTCTTGGGTAACCCTGACAGAGTATCTCTTTCAAAACAAATTCTTAGGGTAGGTTCTTAATAAATATTTTGTGATTGAGCATCACAAATCTCCCAAACATTGTAGCTGCTTAAAACATTTAAACACTTTTGTTTCTTTTTACCATTTTTGATTTTTTTTGGCACCCTTTTTTTTTTATATGCCATCAGGCCAACATTTATAATATATGGTAGATCTGTGATGTTGTTTTACTGCCTACAAAGAATTGTTCTAGTTTTGCCTATTTATTTTCTTTTACTTCCCGATATTTCAGACACTGTGAGATCTTACCAGAGCCGTTCTTTTGGGCTTTGTGATGCAGAATCACTGGAAAAGGTAGAGGGTTAGAAGGGCACAGGTTTGAGGACTAGGTCTGGGAGATCAGCTTTGGTGGGAGGGTATGAAGGAGAGAGGCGCGTGACAGGGCTTGTGTGATGTGACATGACCACATGAAAGGAAGGGACTTTGTGAATTGTTGCTGCAGACTGAGATTCCTTTTCACAGCATTTGAGAAATAATAGAAAGAGAATTTGTTATTTTGAAATGACTTCTTGGCGGCTGAGTTGTTTTCATTTGATAATGACCCCTCTCTAATACCAAGTCATGGTTTGCAGTTTACGTCTTAGGGTTTTCACAGATTTTATTTGATGATAGGAACCACATCATTTGTTCTAGATTTAGCATGTGAAATTCCCAGTAAATTCTTGGTGACAGTGACTGATTGCTTCCTTCATAAACATTTATTGAATACTTGCTATGTGCCAAGCATCGTGTGTAGAGGATACAGAGATGAGCAAAAATAGGTCCCTACTCACATCATAGAGGGGAGGCTGACTCACATGCACACATTTCCAATCAGATATGATGAATACTAGTGGTGGAAGGTGGGATCCCTGAGGACAGCATCTCATCCACCAGGAAATTGCTTCCTGCGAGGCTTGTCCTGCATTTCATGGCCTTAAATTTCACCGATGTATTTATCTAGTGGTGCTGATAAATCACTTATAATTAGTTTTTTATTGTCTAAGTATCAATTTTAGCTGCTGTTTTTTTTAACCTTTCTTTAGTTGCTGCCTGCATAATTTCCTTAGAATTAAAGCATCAGTAATGGACCTTTGCAAAAATAAGCACGTTCTAACAGCAATGTGCCATCCATCAGCAAAGGAGGCCATTAGCAAAGTCTAATTCATAGACTGCCTCTGATTTTGCATTTTAAACTTGCTAATATTTAGCTCACAGTGTGATTTTCCCAAGGTCACACACCTAGTTGGTGGTGAATTGCTGTAATTTTGCAATTCATATTATTTTGCGTGTATCTCATTTTATTTGTATTCTGTGCCAATCTCTCTGATATTGAATGTAAGTTTATTAAGTGCAGATGTCTGTGTTTTTATTTTTGTGTCCCTAGTGCCTAACATATTGTCTAGGGAGGAAAAGACTTGTTAGATAAACAATTAGATGATCTATTAGGATTCTGTAGAGAAACAAAACCAATAGGAAATATATAGATACATAAGAGGAGATTTATTGTGGAAATTGGCTCATGCAATTATGGAGGCTGAAAAGGCTCACAATACGTCATCTTGAAGCTGGAGAACCAGGAAAGCCAGTGGTATAATTCAGTCTGTGTCCAAAGGTCTGAGAACCAGGGGACCCAATGGCGTAACTTCCAGTCTGATGCCAAAGGCCTGAGAAACTTCAGGGGAGAATCTGAAGGCCCAAGAACGAGGAACTACAATGTCAGAGCAGGAGAAGACGGATGTCCCAGCTCAAGGAAAGAGAGTTCACCTTCTTCTGCCTTATTGTCGTATCTAAACTCTCAATAAATTGGATGATGCTGGCTCACATTTGTGAGGGCAGATTTTCTTTATTTAGTCTACTGATTCAAATGCTAATTTCTCTCAGAAACACCCTGACAGACACATCCAGAAATAATATTTTACCAGCTATCTGAGCATCCCTAAGCCCAACCAAGTTGACACATAAAATAAATAATCACAGATGATAGTAATGAAAAGAAAAAACTTGGATTTCTGCTTTTGGTCTTCATGAGATATTTTCCTCACTGTATCTCTCTTCATGAGATATTTTCCACTATATCACATGGATATATTTTCCATTTGGATAGAGTAGAAAATATGCATGGAAAAATGCATCTATTATTTATTGAGCACATATTATACTTGAGGCACTCTGCTAGGCACTGTATTGAACAAAGATGATTAAGACAATGTACCTTTCCTAAAGCGCAGAAACCATAAGACAAATATACAAATGACTGTAGTGCAAGGTAGAATATACAAATGCACAACTAAGCAAATCTGAGAATGGGGTTTTCACACATTGTGGGAGAATGAGAGAAAGCTTCATGGAGGAGGTAACTTTTGACCTAAACCTTGAAGCAAGAGCACCTGAGTTCCAGAGGTTAATAAAAAAAATGAAGGCAGAGGGAGAGAGGGCAGGGTGGGCAAAGGGAAAAACAGGAAAGAGAAATGTGAGTCATTTTTAGAAAATTATGGGAAGTCTCTTTTAGCTGTGGTGTATGAAGTGAGTGTATGTTGGGGGAATAGAGCAAAGTAAGGATTAAAAGTCAAGTTTCCAGGCGACGTTGCCTGGCCAAGCTCAGGGCTTTGTACTTGGTTCGTCAGCATTGATGTGTTTTTTGTTTTGTTTTGTTTTTTTGACAGAGTCTCGCTCTGTCACCAGTCTGGAGTGCAGTGGTGCAATCTCGGCTCACTGCAAGCTCTGCCTCTGGGTTCCAGCAATTCTCCTGCCTCCGCCTGCCAAATACATGGGACTACAGGCATGTGCCACCATGCCCAGCTAATTTTTGTATTTTTAGTAGAGACGGGGCTTCACCATGTTGGCCAGGATGGTCTCGATCTCTTGACCTTGTGATCTGCCCACCTCGGCCTCCCAAAGTACTGGGATTACAGGCGTGAGCCACCATGCCCGGCCGCATTTATGGGTTTTAAATATGAGAGTGACAACATCAGGTTATTGGGCAGCAGGAGGTGGGCTGGTTTTGAAAGGCAGGTGAATGAGGCAGTAAGATAAGTTGGGAGGGGCTGCAATAGTTCAGAAACAAGGTAGGGTGCAAGTAAATCACAGGTGGCACCAGAGATAAAGAGGAAGGGGCAGTGTGACAGCTTTGGTGCATGACACAACGTGGGAAATGCAGGACTGAGAAGAGCCAGAGGTGATGATGCCATTAGCAGCATGCGTTTAGTACTTATCACAACCTATTTACATTTTCTATATAAACATTGATCTCATCAGACTGTGATCTCCTAGGTAAGTGAACAGAAGTCAGGTGAGTTGGCTTGGTAATGGCAGCTGGGGTGTTGATGGAAATAACATGCTTCTTTTTGGACATGATGGAATTTGGGGATGTGGTCTATATTTTAGATGTAGTTTCTAGGAAGAGATTACCCAAAGAACTGAAGAACAATGACAAACTTATGTGTATGTGAGGGCAAGATAAAGAGTAGAGAGATGGTATAGTTGGGTACAGAGAGAATGCTGTAACTGAACTGCTCCCTTCAAGATGTCAGGTGAGATTGGAGAGAAAATGCAGCATAGCATTTGTCACAGGTAGTTGGAATGTGGAGGGAGGGCTGGAAGGATGAGAAGGACTGAGGTGGACCTGTGGGCTGTGTTAGCCAGTGAAAGTTGGAGGGAAGGGGAAATGGGAGGCAGTAGAGCATGGAGTTACATATGCAGGCAGTGGAGTCAGGCTGTTGGAGTTCAAAGGCTAGCTCTTCTGTGGATTTGTTATGTGACTTTACTTACTCTCTCTTGCCTCAAGGTCCTCTTCTGCAAAATGAGGTTAATAATAATACCTGATAAACACATGCACAGCACCCAGAACAGAAGCTGGAATGTGATAAGCACTTCATAAGCATTCATTCTTCTTACTGAAACTCTCTAGGATCGCTTTGTGCATATTATCCTATTTAATCCTTAGTAACTGTATAGGTAGGTGTTATTATATTCATTCTGCAAATGAGAAAACTGGTTTCATAATTTTCCTCAATCCGCACAACCGCTATATGATGTGATAAAGCTTACCTCAGCTAGAGTCTTACCTGATCCGTCTGGTGCCCGGGCTAGTGCACTTTCTCCTGTAACACTCAGCCTAAGCTAGGTAGATATGGCAACACCACTGGCTGAGGCAACTCAGATGTGATCAGTAGGTAGTTGGGAGCTGTGGCAGACTTGGGGGCAGGGGAAGCAGCATGCTGGAAAGATTCATCTGGTATGTTTATAGAAGAGAGCAGGCAGCAGGCATGGGGAGCTGATGATTCAGACCAGAAATGGCTGAGGAAATGGTGAGGTCTGGCAAATGTCAGAGGAGCTGTGATAGAAGAATGAGCAGAATTTATGACTGATGGAAATAAGGTAGATATGATGGTATGTGATAGAAACTGACTAAGAAGTCTGTATGCAGTGGGTGGAGCTTGGAGTTTCAACTTGAAAGTTTCAAACATGGGGCTCTAAGAAAATAGTCTGAATGGTAATGAGAAAGTTGTCACTTTAGTATCTGCTTCCCTTGAAGAAAAGCACCTTTAGAGGAACCAGCTTGGAGAATAGTGTCAGCATCAAAGTGGGACACTTCATTATTTTTAGTGGCAGTGTGGTTCTGACGAGCACACCCTCGGTGACCTTTACTTCACTGTCAGCCCAGCTCTGTCAGTCCTTCTTTATTAAGGAAGGAAGCTGATGGATCTTTTCTTTCTTTCTTTCTTTCTTCCCTGGAGTAGGATGTTTTCTGTACATAGTTAGCATGTGAACTTCTTTTTAAAAAGAAGTTTACATTTTACTCTAATTCTCATCCAGAACGGAGTGTGGTGATTTGCATTTGGGCAGTTAGGAAAATCAGTTCTGTTGACTTCCTGTTTTCTATTTCCGGCCTCGAGCAGAACTTCCCATTTGAGTGAGACCAAGAAGAACATACAAAGCTGAAATGTTCTCCCGAAGTTGATTTCCAATGGGGATAAAGTAAGTTAATGGTCTGAGGTGTTTGTCTCCCCTTGCCCCCGAAGCTTGCCCTTCAGTTGCTCTTGTTTTTAAACTACAGGGAATGAACTGAGGGAAGCATTTTGTTTTTGTTTTTTTCTGCAGGTCAGAGTCCCAAAGCTTTAGTGGAGGGTTCCATGGACTCAGGAGTTCAAAACATGCTGCTCAGGCTGAGCTCTTGGCCAGATTTGGAGATTCCAGTGTCTTCTCCCTTTGACAGTTCCTAAGAATATTTTATTTGGATCCTTTTCTTTAGGTTTTTCTGTCTAAACATTTTATTTTACCTAGTGTGAAGGGGTGAGGGAGGGCAGATTGCTTCCTTTCTTCCTCCTCTCCCTTTTCCCCTCCCCTCTCCCTTATTCTCTGTTTATAATTTAAAAGGATGCTCACTTTCATTTTCTCATTTGCTTCCTTCACAGCACCCTGTGAGGCTGATACTGTTATCCCCCTTTGACAGAAGGGGAAACTGCGGTTTCAGTGAATTTCAGTGACTTAGCCAAGTCACTCAGTTGACAATGCTGAGAGTGAAGCCCTAGTCTTCTGCCTTTAGATCTCTTTTTCCCAATACCATACTGCTTTTCTGGTGGAGATTGTGGTATATAGGATGATGTCAGAAAGGAGAGGCTGGGAAGCCTGAAACGATCACATTGACAACTGAATTGTCTATTTTTTCTAATAAAATAGAAAATGTTAACTAAATATATTGCCATGCAATTCTTCAAGCATATAGGACTTTGGGTCCTTTTTTGTGTCTCAGACTTTAAGATGATGTCGCCTGGGGAGTCATTTACTATATGCAAGGAGAATAGCTGAAAAGTCAGGGTAGGCCAGCAGTATTTCGTGCTTTGTACTTGGGCAATGTGGGTTTTTCTGTTGGAGGTTGAGCAGAAGGTGGTAGCAAAGTGACATTTATTTCTCCTGCTCGCCAAATCTTGGTGAGGCCAAAGGGAGTGGGGGAATCGGTTGTGAGTAGGTGTTAATGACGAGTGTCTGGACCTTGACGTCTTCTCAGTCCTGGAGTAGGGAAAAAGGAACAGAATTAGTGCTGTTTAGAAGAAGCTGGTGACGGAGGTCTGCTTAGGAATGAGTGCAGATTAGGACAGGGGCAGCGAGGGAGGCCCACGGAGACTCTGGCTGCCTGTCTTTCCTGGCATGTCTGTGGAATGACCTTGCTCTTCCAGGGCTCTGGGAGGAAGCCTTTGATTTTGGGGGAATCTTCAGGACTATGCACATAACCAGACTTTCCTGATGGGCATCTCCAAGGGGGCCTCCTGGGCCAGGGCCGTGGGCCAGCAGGTGTCTTCCTAACATGGTCTGTGAATAGTACCCAACCTAGGCAGTGCCTTCTTTTCCTGAATCAAGCCCTTCCCTCCTCAATGCCAAAGCAGAAGTGGCTGGGTGGGTGAAGGTCTGAGTGCTGGCCCGGGGCCACAAGCCACGGGCCACTACCTACATTGCTGTGAGATCCTGACCTTTCTCTTTTCTGGACTCACAAGATAAAGAGAGTGAATGAGGAGGAAAATCAAATATTGTGGCAGGGAGGGGCTGACGAACATGGGCATGGCCAACAGAAGTCTCCCACCAAAGTGAGGAGCTGAGAGAAGGATTTGGGGAGGGAATCTCAGAAGTCTCACTCCTCAGGCAAAGGATTCAACAAAGGAAAATCCGACTCTGGCTTGAATATGGTCCAGGTGTGGGGTTAGTAGTCCATGTTACTGTCTGACATGGGAGAGCATTCCACTGTGATGGAAATGGGGTGGGCTGGGGTACAGGGGGAACCATAGAGGTAGAGGAGAAAGGAGGTGAGAAGGAACACAGTCTGGCAGTTGATCAGAGTGTATCTGGCTGTATGGTGTAGTCCCCATATCAGGGCACCTATGTCTGTACATTGCACAAAAACAGCCATCCAGTGTGTTCTTAAAAATCCTGTGAAGGTGTGTTGTAATTTGAACTATATTTTGAAGATATCAGAGGATCTTATCATTTAGGAGAATCTCATGGGAATTACTTTTTAAAAAGAAAATAATCATTTTAGGTAGTAGAAAGTCTCTCAACGATTGGTTTTGAATCTCTGGGTTTTAAATCCATTTATTCCAAGTAGGATTCAGTATTTCACTCTTTCACTGGCAGTGGATTATTTTTTCTCCTACATATATGGCTTGAAAGTTCTTAACTAAGGATAGTAATTAATTATTTCCCAGCTATTTTTACCTTTGACGTATTAAAAGTTGGAGGAAACTATTTCATTTAACAGAATTTAAACAAAGCGAAAAAGTTATTTTCCTTAAGGTATTATGCTGTGCTTTTTCCAAGGAAAAGCCTCCTCCAAAGGCACTTTTGGAGACAGTTACCAAAGGAAAATCCCGCCCACCAACAGAGACACTCAGCCTCTAAGTTCGGCTTTTGGAAAATGGACACTATTCTTTTTTTCCAAACAGGACGCTGTGAGATCAGTCATGTACACTATGAAAATAATTGGTGTGCGTTAGTACACCTTGTGCCAGATTTCATGCTTGTTGAAAGGTGATTGGATTCAAACCAGCACATTTAAAGGTCAACTGGTTGTTCTTAAACTGTGCAGAATTTTAACTCTTTCATTATAATGGATTTTAACCAAATGGCCATTTTAGGAAGGAGAGAGACTGCATACTGTGTTTTAACTTTCTGACCTTTTTGTTCTTAAATTTTTTGTAAAGTTCTCAGGGATTTCCTATGGATGAAAAGGGTCTGAGAAATGAGTTCTCAGCTGGCATTTGGAAAAGGGTGGAAGTAGAAACTGAGTTCTTTTTAAACTACTAAATTTAGGTCAGGGCTTTAATACGACTGTGCACATCACATAAGCAATGTCTAAATGTCAGGCTGAAAGTTCTCTCTCTTTTAAATAAGTACTTCAAGTTCGTTAGTAATAGCTAGCCCTCTGTCTCTTTCTTGCTTCTCCTCTCACCTTTGAGCAACTTTTTAAGTTCCTTTAACAGCTCTGTGGAGAAACCACCATGTAATGATCAATATTTAACTCAGCTGGTTGACGTTAGCCCTGTTTCTGGAATGGGTATTTCACTGGGCTTTGGGGTTTTGATGACGTTTTCTCCCCAGTGACTGTGGATGCATGGATTAAATTTGTTGGTCTACAAAATACCATCTGTCTACCAGCCATTTTGCTGTATTTCCTAAAATAAAGTAGGAGACTGATGTGTCTCGAATAAGCAGGGCGAAGTTTAGTCATCTGATGATAAAGTTTCTTGGGTTGTTCATTAGTGTCCTGATGAGCCCCTAGCAACTTTCAACATTATGAAGACTAGTTTGGAAGCCTCAAAGGCGGTATCTTTCTTGAAGAAAAAAAAATAACACCAGGCATTTCCGCAAATACCATACACAAGTGGTCAGGTAAAGGCTGTGGGAGTTCACACATCTATTTACATTGAGTGTGTGTATGAATTCTTGTAGTTCTAACTAAAGGCAAAGGGAAACTGTATAGAGTCCCATTTTGTCAAGCTGACAATTCAGTATCCCCTTCTTTCCTGGTTGCTTCATAGCCCACTCTTAGTTGTTTTCTTTCTATATTTCCTACAGTTTTTAGCTGTGAGGCTGTGTATTCATTGCTTAAAAATTCTGTGCCTCATCTGCTTCACTTGCAAAATGGGGAAAATGTCACAGGATCCTTGGGGTGTTGCTTTGCCAGCCAGAAACCTTTGTGGCTAATGGTGCCTTTGCCTGAGTTTTGCTTGGGCCCAGTGGGCTGGTTCCGCCCACTCAGCCTGGGCAGGCTGCGCTGGGCTCACGCTACTGGCCCAGATCTTATGCCTGCCAAGGGTGAGCCAGGCACAAAAAGGCAAGGGGTATGTGAACAAGGGAGCTGCCCATTGTGCACAGCCAGTCATGCCAGCTGCAGCAGGGCAGGCAGCTCCAGATGCCGACACAAGTGCTAGCACCCTGTGAGGCTGTGGCTGGACCAGGTGTACCACAGGTGGCTTCCACTGCTGGCACCCAGGAATGTGGTGGTGCCTGGAAGCTTGGAGACACCAGGAACTACAGAGCCCCAAAGAGGGTGTCACATCCCTGGCTTGGAGAGCTCCCAGGTCTGGGGTCCCTGAAGGGCTGCAGTTCCTCTCTTCTTCTCTCTTCTCTCCCTCTTCTCGCCCACAACATGGCAAGCAAGGGGTGTGTTTCAGCCCTGTTTGTGTTACAGCTCTTTCAGTCCCACCATTTTCTTGTCCTGTGTCCTGGAAGAATGAGGTACAGGGACAACTGGAGGGTGAGCAAGGCAGAGAGGAACTTTGAGCGACGGTACAGCTCCCAGGAGACCTGAAGTGGGTAGCTCCTCTCTGCAGGCAGGTTATCCTGTCAAGCGTGCAGCTGTCAGGAGAGAGAAGACCCACAGTGGGTAGCTCCTCTCTGTAGGCCAGTTGTTCCAACCTCTGCCCAGTTTGGCTGAGTCCAGGGAGTTTTATGGGCTTCAGAGAAGAGGACGTGAGTGCTAATTGGTCTATCAACAGCTGTGGGCAGGCCCAGAGAAAACAGCATAAGTTTTCACTCCAGTCTGTGGAACTAGCAACCTGGCCCCCAGGCTTCAGGCCTAAAGGTGGGGCTTCACTGGGAACTGCCCCTTTCTGTCCAGGAGTCTGTCTGCCTCCTGCCACCATCAACCTGCTGCCCTGGCACCCAGGCTGTTCATGCCGAGGGGTGCCTGCAGCCCATACTGAGCCACTCTCAGCTCCCCCTTGGCCCCCCTCTGATGCTCCTCAGTGCACAGAGTCTGGAGGGGGCCGAGGCAACAGGGGGCTGTTGTGTCAGTGCTACCCTGAGCATGGGCATACCCAGCTGGGTTGTGACAGTGCCCCAGCTTGCACTTAACTTTGCTCTGAAATTGGAGTGGGAGCTGGGAGTCGGGAGAGGCTGGGCAGCAGGAACAGGCATTTCTGAGCCTGTGGGGGTAGGGGGGCTTCCTGGGCCTCTAAGAGTACAGGGATGCCTGGGTCTGAACCCACAGCTGGGTGGCTGCAGCTGTGCCCAGGAGGGCAGGATTCCCACCCCTCACACTCAGAAGCGGATGGGGCTTCTGCCTGTTCCCAGCTCCCAACAGCTCCATTGAGTGTGCAGCCCTGGCTGTGCCCTGCCTGCTGCAGCCGGCGTCTTCTCAGCAGCCACTCCAGATGGGCCACCACTGCCATCAATTACATTACCTACCTTAGTGTTATTGTGAAAATTAAATGAGTTAATCCATGTAAAATGCTGGGAACAATGTCTGGCATAAAATAGATGCTCAATAAATATTAATTCTCATTATTGTTTGTATCATTTTTGCTATAATTTGAATCTTTTACATATTGTTGTGACATATGGAGGTTTTTGACCGACAGGGTTTCTTCTGAGTGGCATAGCTCAGGGTAAAGTGGCTCTCCTCACCTCTCAATACCCTACTGTCTTTTGCCTAAATTCCAGTTAAGGATGGCTAGAGACATCATATGGGAAAGGGTGGTCCTGAACCAGAGAGATGGGAGAGCAAATTGCTAAGGTAGTTCTTGAGGGTAGGGATGAAGAGCCAGACAGAGACAGGTGTCCTCCGTACAGCTGTCCTTTATCTTCACTCAGCCTCTGCAGCTCCTGCTGCCTCCTTCAGAAAGCGACTGTATGTTGCCTCCAATGCCCTTCCTTAGCTAAAGCCCAGTAGTTCTCGAACATCCTCTTTCAAAGACACTGAGCCCTGGTAACCTTCATTACATTGTTGTTCTCATATTCTTCTCACTCATAACCTACAGTTTCTTATTAAATTGATAAACTGATTATGAATCTTTCACCATTAACTTTTTTCATTTCTATTCCATCGCAAACTTAATATTCACAAAACAGGCTTAATCTGAGCACAAGTGAAAATGGTATAGCTGAGAAATACCTGGTAATGGTAGATACTAGGTGTTATAACATGATGACACTTAGAATTTATAGACACTTAGAGCATAGTTTTTCAAATATTTTTGGTTGTAATCAATAAGAGATTTCACATTACAGTCTATACAGATGTACATTTATTTATATGTATGTATGCATAGCTTAAGCAAAAGTATCATGAAACAATGTTCAACCTATTGCACACAATGTACTTTCATGATTTGTATTCTCTTCTTTTTTATTGAAAATGAATCTGGTTTGTAACCCCTAAACACATAACCTGCAGTTTGTAAAACCCTGATCTAGAGGACCATCCGGTGAGTGCCTCTTGAGTTCTTACGCACTGTCCACATATCATCCGTATCATACATGATGGGTTGTGGCCATCTCAGTTTCATTTTGAGGCATTGCCTCCTCTCATCCTGGCAAAAAAAAAATAGAAAAGGAAAGAAACTTCAGATCAAGAACTAACACATTATTGGAAAACATATAATCTCTCCTTTACCTTATGCTCTTTCCTAATAACTGTTTGTTTTCAATTGTCCAAAAGAAACCACTCTAATAACTTATAACACCATGTATTCGAAATTGAGAAACGATTTTTGAAAGAAAGTAAAGACGTAAATTAATGGGGGGACTAAATTATGCATGGATAGAAAGACTATTTATTATAATGACATCAGTTCTCCCATAAAATCAATGATATTTCAATAAAAGTGTCAACAGTCTTTATCTTATAATGGAGACTCACAATCTTATTCCAAAATTTATATGGAAATGCAAGTAGCCAAGAAGAGCCAATATAGCCCTAAAGTAAAAGAACAGGGAGGAAAAACTTAAAACTATCTGATATCAATACTTACTATAAAGTACAATACTTAGGTGTGGTACTGACACAAAGAAAAATAGTTCACTGCAGTGGTCATATACCTCTTTTGTTAGATGTATTTGTATGTATTTGATATTTTTGATGCTGTTGCAAGTTTTATTGTTTTGTAATTTTCACCCTGTTGCAAGTATCAGAAATACAGTTGATTTTTCTATCCAGCAAACTTGCTAAACTTTGTGGTTGATGGAAACACTTCAGCTGTAGATTCTTTTCAATAACACAATCACATTGTCTAAGAATATTTTTATTTTTACTTATTCTTTTTCAATCCTATGCCTTTTCTTGTTTCTCCCCCCCTTGCTTTATTGCTTTGGCTGAGATTTCCAGTGTCAAATAGAAATGTTGATGGTAAGCATTTTTTTCTCATTCCTGATTTCAGAAGAAAAGTTTGTAGCATTTCAATATTGAGTGATTTTTTTTGTGGTGTTAACAATTTTTTTTTGTAAATACCTTTTATTACATTTAAAGAGTTTTCTTCTGTTTCTAGTTTGCTAAGAGTTTTCTTGTCAGATGTTAAATTTTATCAAATGGTATTTCTGAATCTGTTGATATAATAGAAATTTCTCCCTCATTCTGTTAATCTGGTTAACTATATTAAATTGATATTTTGAATGTTAAACCAACTGTATTAGTCACCAACCTTGTAGTAACTAAACTGAATTTAGTTACACTGTGTTTCATTACTGGATTCAGGTGGTTAACATTTAATTTAAGATTTTGCATTGTCACATGTGAGAGAGTTCTGGCTTGACTTTTCTTTTAATAACTTTGTTGGGTTTTGGTATAAAGGATATGCTGACTTCATAACACAAGTTGGGAGTGGTTCCTATTTTTCTCTTCTCTGTAGAGTTTATGTAAGATTATTGTTAACTCTTCCTTATCTGTTTGGCAGAATTCAACAGTGAATCGTCCATTTCATATAAACAAGTTTACTTGCTTAAGGTTACTCAGAATATAATTTTAATATATCTGAAGGATCTTCATTAATGTCCCTTTTTCATTTCAGATATTGGATATTTGTGCCTTTTGTTATTTCCTCCTTTATCAGTCAGTCTTATAGGGGCTTATCAGTTTTATTAGTCATTTCAAAGAACCATCTGTTGGCTTTTTATTGATATTCTTTATTGTATGTTTTTAAAATTTTCATTGATTTCTATTCTTATCATTTCTTCTTTTTCTTTGGATTTAATTTGCTGTTCTTATATAATTATAATTATATAATTTATTGAAATATATGTTAAGATAATTGATTTTTAGGCTTTCTTCTCATTTAATATTTACATTTAAGACTATACATCTCCCTCAAAGGCTAGATTTAGCTATATTGCACAAATTTTCTACTACAGGATTTTCACTTTTACTCAGTTCAAAATGTTTTCCAATATCTGTTTTGATTTCTTCTTTGAGCTACATGTTCTTTATAAATATATTACTTAATTTCTAAATATATGGGGATTATCCAGTTGTCTTTCTGTTATTGATATCTAGTTTAATTCCACTTTGGTCACTTAAAGAGAATTTGAATTCTGCCATTACTAGGGCTGTGTTCTATATATGTTGAAGTTTTAAAATCATGTTGTTCCCGTTTTCTCTATAACTGATGACTATTTTCCTGCTGATTGGTTTGTTACAAGAGGTGTGTTAAGATGTCTTATGATTTGTGGGATTATCAGTTTTTGTAATTCTGTTCATTTTTGCTTTAAATAATTTAAGCCTCTGTTATTAGGAGCATATACTTTTTAAATTATTATATCTTCCTAGTAAATTCAGCCATGTATTTCCTCCTCTTTATCTATTAATATTTTGTCTTAAAATCTACTTTGTATGGTGTGAACATGGCTACTTCAGCTTTATTTTGGGGTAGTGCCTGCATAGTGACCTCTTTCTATTCTTTCACCTTCAATCTTATATATTTAAGAAATATCTCTTGTAAGAAACATATAGCTTTGTTTAATATAGCCTGGCAAATTTCGTCTTTTGAATAAAATACTTCCTATTTGTGATTTATGTAATTATTATATTTGTGTTTTGTTTAAATATATCATTATTGTTTGCTCTCCATTTGTCTCATCTTTTCTGTTTCTCCTTTTTTTTAAATCTTTTTTACTTTCTTTGTCTTGAGGTTTAGAAAATTTATTATTATTTTCCACTTTTCCTGCTCTATTGACTTCCACCGCTCCCAACTTATACACTTTTGTTTATGTGTTTTCATTTGGCAACAATATAAACCCCCTCAGGACATTATTATCAAAGACATTCAATATCTATTTAGATATACCCACAGAATTAGCCCCCTTTTTGACTCCTTATTTTTTCTGTATCTCAGTTTCCCAGCTGCGATCATTTCTGTCTGCCTGAAGAGTACCTGCAGTGCTTCCTTGAGTACATGAAAGCTGCTGAGGAATCTCTCAGCTTTTATTTTTCGAAAATGTCTTTATTTTAGCTTTGTTTCTGAAATACATTTTCACTTGGTATAGAATTCTAGGTTGAATTTCCTTTCCCTTTAGGCATTTGAAGATGTTTCATTGTTTTCTGCTTCCATTGCCATCCAAAGTCTTCTAAAACTTCCCTAGGTAGGTAGAAATATTTAACTCAAAGGATGAATAAAAATGCATCCACAAACCCATACTTCTTTTTTTAATGGGATTTAAAGTTTATAGATATTTAGTATAAAGTATTTTTAAATCTGCACACTGAATGCAGATGATCAAAGGAATCAAGTATTCGATGATTCAAAATAGAGACCTTTGTTTTATATATAGACTAAGGGTTGGTCCAGGACTATCAAAACAATTCTAGGAAGTATTTTTCTAACTCTTGAAGAGAGAGAGAGGGGGAGCATAAAATGTACATAAACCTAAGTTAAAAGAAATATGTAAAAGTATGTTAAAAATAATGCAAAAAGCATATCTGCATATATCTTGCTTGAACTTGATTTCCACTGATGTGGAGTAGTTCATTCTTTAAGAATCTCATGTCATATTATTTTATATCTTTCTCATTTGTGAAGTCATTCAAGAGATCCTGCCTTGTATGTGTTTTCCAGATAATTTACACTTTTATTTTTACATAGATGTTGATTAGCTGTGTTTCATTGAATATTCTCAGTTTTGGGTATCAGTTTTCAGCAAAACAACTAAATGTGACACCTGAGTATATTGGGTCTATAGTGCATTTGACTTACGACTTATATTTTCACCTAAAAAATATTTTGGATACAATATTAAATTCTTTTAGCATTAATAGAGTGCTTGAAATATGAACTTAGTGCTTTTACTTTTAAAATATTTTAAAATTTTGATATTTAAAAGTTTGATATTTTAAAATATTTTTTTCGGTACTAAAATGCATTACAGTATAATGTGACAATTATGAATATGGATTTTAGATTAAGACAATCCTGGGCTGGAATAGTAGCTCTGTTCCTTACTAGTCGTGTATCCTTGGAAAAACAACTCCAACTTTCTAAGCATTAGTTTCCTTATCTGTAACACAGGGTCCATAATTTCTACCTTACAATGCTGTTTTAAGAATAAATGAAGTGGGAAATGAGTTAGTATCATATTCATATATGGCAGCCATTATTATTATTATTAAATTTCTATAGTATGTTATTGCCCGTTTGTTCATAGAATAATGTATTGGCAAATAAAATTCCAGTAGGAGAATGATTCTTATAAAATAAATTAAAGTAACTTACTTTATTCTTTAGAGTTTACCAAGATAGGTATATTTAGTGAACATGGGAGTCAACAGCTTATAATAAATTCTGTATTCTTAATTTAACAAGCATTTATTGAGTCTCTAACAACAAGCTTAGCAGTGTTTAAAACACCATGGCAGGGCTGGGCATGGTGGCTCATGCCTGTAATCCCTCACTTTGGGAGGCCAAGGTGGGAGGATCACTTGAGGTCAGGAGTTTGAGACCAGTGTGGTCAACATAGCGAAACATCGTCTCTACTAAAAATACAAAAATTATCTGCGCATGGTGGCAAGCACCTATAATCGCAGCTACTTGGGAGGTCGAGGCAGGAGAATTGCTTGGATCAGGGAGGTGGAGGTTGCAGTAAGATCTCGCCACTGCACTCCACTCCAGCCTGGGCGACAGAGCAAGACTGGCTCAAAGAAACAAAACAAAAAAACTACCATGGCAGAAGGAATTTGAAGTATGTGAAAGCTGTTACCGAGGATAATTGCGTCTCCATCACAGGTGTCTGCCTCTCCCTATCTCTGCTGTCAGGGCTGGAACCCACACAGTATCACTTGTCTGGGTTTTCACAGTATTTGCCTTACCACTTAACTCCCATTTATTGTCTCTCTAATCCATCCTTTATACTTTTTCCAGAAATTATCTTTCTAAAACAAAATCATGCCATCATCATTCACACATTCATAGACAGCCGTTGTCTGTGGAAAACCCTTCAGCCTCATTAAGATGTAAGGCCCTCCGTCCTCTTGCCCTTCTAGCTGTATCGCCTCCTGTTTCCTTTCCTGCAGCCTATGCTCCGGCCATAGGACTAACTGCAAATCTCAATTAGTACCGTGTCCTTCCCAGCTGTTATTTTAGCTAGACATGTCTTTCTAGCCATTTCTGGCTTCTGAAAATTGTACTCATTCTTTAAGATTTAAGAGAAACACCATCTTATCTACAGTCTCCCTAGATGTAGAGGATGAATTCGAGTTAGGTTAAAAGCAAGAGGTGGGCGTTGTAGTGTTCTAAGGTAGGGAGACTAGGTATAGAAAGAAATCTTGAGATGCAAACCAAGGACAGAGAAACTTTTGCAGAATGCTATCTCTGTGGGCTTCCTGCCCTGTCTTTCAGCCGGAAGTGGTTCTTCCTTTCTGTGTTCTCTTCCTCTGATGGGCTGCTGAGAATTATTGCACGTAGGAAGCCAGAGAATGTCTCACTGTTCTCCCAGCAGCTGCTGCTTAGGGCTCTCTTACTCTGCTCTTTTTTGATTCCCTGGGCTCCTGCAGAGCCATTTATTGGTTGGACCTTCCCTATACTTTGTCTTCTCCTTAGCTCAAGGCCTGGCCTCTCCTTATCTCTCTTCAGAGTTTGACTTCTGATGGGATCTGTTGTGCTGGAACTAGCTGTGATGTTTCTCTTCTTCCTTCTTCACCTGTGGGTTGGTTCCTCAGCCGTTATACTGGTCCCACTGGCAGCCCTGACCTGATTAATTCCCTTTCATCGTCCTCCATACTCAAAGGTCCTGTCTTGGACCAGGGAGGCTCACTGGGCCAAGTATTCACCATAAATGTTAATAAATGTAACCTAATTTTAAAAGAAGTATCTCCAAAGAGTGTAGCCTTCTAGGAGACTGAGTACAAAAAAAAAGAAAGGGGTGGAGCAGGACAGAGTATGAAAGAAGACTGTGAGAAAATCTCAGGCACAACTGGGAGGGAAAAATGCAGAAGCTGTGGGCATGCAAGGCCAGAAGTGTAGCCAAGAAGCAGAAGGTGAAGTCAAAGGTGGGTGAAGGGAAAGAAAGATGAAATGAGAGAAAAAATCCTAGGAGTCTTAGCATTGGAGGGGGAACTCAGGTGCGAGAAATGATCTAATAATAGTTGAATGGAAGAAAATCAATGTACGATCAATCTTCATTATCACAGATTATGTGTTTGCAAATCCACCTACTTGCTAAAATTTATCTGTAATCCCAAAAGCAATCCTTGCGGCGCTTCTGCAGTCATTTGTGGATGAGCATGAAGCAGTGAGAAATTTAAGCCGTGCCACATGTGTATTTCCAGCTGAGGGTGAACAAGGGATGCTCAGCCATGGTGTTTCAGCCCTCATGCTGTAAGCGAGTGTCCTTTCCATGATACGTTTAATGCTGTGTTTTTGAATTCTTGTGTTTTTTGCTGGTGATGTTGTCATGTGAAATGGCTTCCAAGCATAGTGCTGAAGTGCTGTCCAGTGCTCCTAAGCACAAGAAGGCTGTAATAAGAAGAAATCGGGCCGGGCGCCCTGGTGCATGAGACCAGCCTGGCCAACATGGTGCAACCCTGTCTCTACTAAAAACATAAAAATGAGCTAGGCCTGGTGGTGTGCACCTGTAATCCTAGCTACTTGGGAGGCTGAGGCATGAGGATAGCTTGAACCCGGGAAGCGGAGGTTGCAGTGAACCAAGATCATGCTACTGCACTCCAGCCTGGATGACAGAGCAAGACTGTCTCTAAATAAATAAATAAATAAAATAAAATAAAGGAAAGAGAAAAAAAGAGAAATCTGCATGTTAGATAAACTTTGTTCAGACATGAGTTATAGAGCTGCTGGCAGGGTGTTTAGTGTTAATGAATTAACAATATATATTAAAATAAGCTATCTTTAAATAGAAACACACAAAAAACAAAGTTATGTATTGTTTAGTTGATGAAAATATTGTGACCAGAACTTGCAGAAACCTGATCTTACATTTCCTCTGGGAGCAATGGTTCAGTATTTGCTAATTCAGTGTTCTCAGTGACTTTATAGAACGTAACTGCCACAAATAACAAGAATCAACTCTGTAAACATTTTTGTTGGTCAATGCATATCCATGTTTAGACATTTTGTAGAATTATAGTCAACCCAAGTGAAATGGAACTCCTTTTATTTGACTTGGGAAGATGCTCTATTCTCTTCTGTTTCAAACAAAACTCTAAATAGAATCCTCTTTTGTTTTGGTTTATTTTAGCAGATGTTTACTGGTGTTTACCGGCAAATGTGTTGAGTAAGTTAGGTAAAGTTGACCTAGACACAGTTTTTGCTCCCAAGGAATTCTCAGTTGATCATGGAAGACAGGAGATGTGTGTAATCAACAGTATTGACATTAATTTTTATTCCTGGAACAGGTATCAACTAGAGTCAAAGAAGGTTTTGGCTGGTCCTGAACAACAAGGAACCCAGCCTAGGTACAGAAAATAACCACATTTTGTCCATAGAGTAGGTGTCTACAACATGCTAGTGAAGGTTGACATTATCTCAGAGCTTCGGGGGTTGATAGATGGAAGGGATCCTACAGACCCAGTATGTGACAAGGACCTGAGCATGTTTAGATGTAGAGCTAGAACTGAAAACCAAGCCTCATGGCTGAAACTGAATCCTTTCCCACTAAACCATACAGGCTCTATGCTCTCGAACTAGTTATTGGAGTCCCGGCTTAAAATGAGCTCATGTTCCAGAAATTCCACTTAGGTCAGATGTTTATAAGTCAGTCTGAGGTTGTTCCAGGATGAGCTCCAAGGGGTCTGTTTTGCTGTATATGAATATTTTTATAGAAAGAAGCTCATAAATTTTCATGTGATTCTCAAAGGAGTTCATGATTCCAAAAAGTCTGAGAACTTCTGTGCATATTCTGAGGTTAACTGTGCACCATAAATACTAAATTCTATTTGGGGTGGTGTCTTGACATTGTATTTTGTGCCCCTATCAATCTAGCAGAAGATTTTTTTTTTTTTTTTAAATAAAGAAAATGCTCACTCTTGGCTAGGATGTGGCGAAACAAAACTTCCTATATTGTCAGTGGCAGTATAAATTGGTATGAATTTTCTAAAAAGACATTTTGCACTTTTCGCACCAGATACCAAATTTGTCTTTCAATAATATACTCTAAGAAAGCAATTAGAAAAAGGAAGTAATTAGAAATTATGTATAAAGATATTTATAGCATTTTTGTTCATAATATGAAAACTAGGAATCAAAGTGTCTAAGAATTACAGTTTTAAAATATCACTTAGGCCGGGTGCTTAGGCCGGGTGCAGTGGCTCAAGCCTGTAATCCCAGCACTTTAGAAGGCTGAGGCGGGTGGATCAGCTGAGGTCAGGAGTTTGAGACCAGCGTGGCCAACATGGCAAAACCGTGTCTCTACTAAAAATACAAAAATCAGCTAGGCATAGTGGCGGGTGCCTGTAGTCCCAGCTACTCAGGAGGCTGAGGCAGGAGAATAGCTTCAACATGGGAGGCAGAGGTTGAGCCGAGATTGTGCCACTGCACTCCAGCCTGGGTGACAGGGTGAGACTCCACGTAAAAAAAAAAAAAAAAAAAAAATCACTTAATATTATGAAAAACTGTTTATGACAAGACATGATGTGAAAATAATCATGGCATATATAGCATAATCACACTTTGTTTATGTGTGAACAGAATAACATGTTAACAGAGGTTATCTTTTGGTAATGGGACTAGAGGTGTTTCTTTTCCTTTTTATTTTTCTTTTTGTATTTTTCAAATTGTCTAAATGACTATATATTTTTATAATCAGAAGAATTATTGAAACCATATTTTGCCCCTCTTGAACTATGATTTACTTATGGGAATTCCTATCCTTGTTTCTTAGTTTCTACATTTTAAAATGTCTCGTCATTCATTTTGGCTGAAAGTTAAAATGCAGTCTCAGTTATTTCACATTAATTCAATTATAAGCCCTTCTCTTCCCACAGCACCATTTCATCTTAAACCTTCATACTCAGCCTCCTTTGCAACTCTGGCCTCTCTTGCTTTCCATTCCTTTTTGTTCTTTCTCTGATTAAAAAAAAAATACTAAATTCTGTCTCCTTTTCTTTGACGGCATTAGCCTTTTTTCTCCTCTGCTCAGAATATAATTTTTGCTATTTAGTTTTTTTCAAATATTTACCACTTTTCCCTTTGTTTCTTTATCCTGGTTTCTAATTTTGTAAGGTAGAGGAAGCATTCACGGAATAGTCTCTTCCAAACCTCAGAGCCTCAGCAGTGCTTTTGCATTAATTAAAAAGTTTGTATTCTTTTTGGGATTTCCCAGAGTATTTTCCCATTATATCAGGAACACATGTGTATATGTGCATACATAGGTATGCATGAGAATGAATGTATTCACATGTGTGCATGTATGCATTCATGTTTGTGTGCATGTTTGTGCATATATGTTCAAGTTGGTGTGCACACGTGAGTGAATACATGTTCCAGTTCTTCCAGAACAGGAACTGTGTCCTTTCCTGTATGCCCTACGCAAGTAGACACTGCAATGATGCTGACTGCCTGTTTGCCTGTCTGTGTAGCCACCTTTCAGAGCTTGCCATCTGGATCTCAGACAGTATGCAGAGGAGAGGAATGTTCTAATCCACCCTGGTACCAACAGGCTGGCATCTGTACTTTGAAAGCTTTGATGAAGAAGATGCAAATTGTGTTGGCTGTGTGGGCTTTTCAGCTGCTTCCTGACTGGGCTAGAGACAGGCAGCATAACTTTTAATCTCTCCAAAAGCCTGCCAACTGGCAAAGAGATACATGTATTAGATAAGATGGTGGATCTCGATTTATATATGTATGAATGCAGACTGAATTAAAATGGCACCCTAAGGAAGGAGCCAAGGACCAAATCAGGAGACCCTCTAACTGAGTCAGAAATCAAGGCCAGGATTTATAGGATGAACATTTTTACGTGTACATTAGAATGTTAAGTAGGTATTTGTAACTGAAGTACTATGCTTATTTTATTTCCATAAACCTAAGGTCTGGCTTTGAAGTGGCCCCAGGGTATATCCGTCAGCACTGAGCCTTGTAAATTTGCCTGCTAAATCAAACCTATGATGAAAAGAACCAGGCAAATAACACTGTTTTGCAGTGTGCAAGTCCCCGTGGCTGTATTATAGAGTGCTCAGCTCACCGTTTCACAGTGGAGAAGAATGTACGTTGATATGCTTTCTGGGTTTGAGAGCTCTTCCTTCTTCATCCAGAAGACAGAGCTGGGTAGAGAAAAGGATAACCAGCAAGACAAAGGCTTTATCCCAATGTTCTATGTTTAAAACTCAAAGTCATATGGTGAAAATAGGACTTTATTAAATTTGCCTGATTGGAGATAGGCATGCAAATTGTACAAGATTCCTAAATGTGCCAAAATGCCAAGGAGAGAGTCCTGACGAGCATGGAGAATAGTGAGTAATGCTGATGTCCTAACAGTGCCCCTTGCCTTCATTGACCTTTGGAAATATTGTGAAAAAAGTCGACCTTTTCTATTCTGTCTGTACAGTCTTATAGTGTTTCCTCTCTTTTTCTCCCTCTGGGGAGTTATCCAAAGCCCACTTCACAAGAAACGCTAGCTTTCAGGAATAATCAATCAAGCACACCTTTGAGCAAATGTAAGATTTATGTTCATTCTATTTAGATATTTGATTTTGACTTTGTATCCTTTATTTTGGAACAAAATGAATGTTACCTACATGCAGACAGATGAGGCATTTTATGCTTTTGTTGGGGGAGGATAGGTTTAGGGGAGCTCTGCCATTTGCAACCTGGCTTTAAACGCCACGTGGCATGAAGAAATCAATTAGACAGAAACTCTTCTGGGATTGGGAATCTGGCTTCTCATTTAAAAGAATATCCCTTTTTTTCTAACCATAATAAATTTCAATTTTCAAGTAAAAGCCACTACATCAATTTTAATGTCAAATAAATTTTAAAAAGAAGATGCAGATTGTTGAAAAGATGGTGGAAATGATTACAACCGAAGCTTGGAGCTTACTGAAGTCAATCAGCTTCAACCTGGAGCTTGCTGCGGTTCAGACTGCACTTAGATGGTTTTGCTTTAGTTTCCCCATTTGGGTGTAGCGGAGGCTGTTTTGTTACCTGTTCTTTTTTTGTAGAGAGAACAAAACTGCCTGAGGGACAATACAGTGCACTGGAGAGGGATGAAATAAAGTCTCAAGAGCTGCTGTACTATACCACCTACCTCAAACAGCAGATGTTACAGAACTGCTTTTAAAAAAATGTTGCCTTTCACATGTCATGCTAAAAATATATACCTAAAAAGACCTAAAAAAAAAGAAAACCTTGAAAGAACTAGAGAAGGAGGCTGTAGTTATACAAAAGCTATATGCAAGATCATGGAAGCAAAAAAAAAATGCATAAAGACGTATTAGAGCTTTCTTAAGTTCCAAGGGAGCTTTTGATGATACATTCAAAACATAAATGGGAAAGTCATCAGAGAATTGAATAGTCCCCGGGAGACTGCAGAAGGCTTTGAAATGGATTTAATAACATTGATGGGTCGAATAGGAAGCCCTTATTCCCTTTGACTTATCATCTTTCCTTTTCTTTTTAAAATTCACTTTCAGGAGATAGTTACATGATCAACTCTACCTGGCTGACTCAAATTTGGTTCTCGGTTTGAACTCTAGTTATCTATACATCTTACAGCTGTCCCCTTCAGTTGCTTATCATATGACTTGTCATCCTAACGGGGTTTGAAGCTTACAAAGGTCAAGAAACACATCTTTCATATCTTTGGAATTTCCTCTGTAATTCTGATACCCTGATTGTGTTTGCAGATGGTGTTTAACCAACAAATGTTGCCTGGCTCACTGGATACTTCCAGATTTAAAAAAAGTTAACAGAATGATCTTCAACTCTGCTTCTATTATTAATATTTATGTGCTATATTCTGATAAACCTGTAGAAGACCAGATAAGACAAAAGCAGGAAGAACAAGTTGTAGATACAATAGTGGGCATGTAAAAGGCATTTAATAACGCCTTGACATGAATAATAAACATACAAGTAATAATGATACAACAGCCTGACATTTCCATAGATTCTTGATTCTTCTAAAGGCACTTTCATATAATAAAGGACAGAGGGATAAAGGAAGGAGTAAATATAAATGCAAGGAGTACCAAAGGAATGTAGACATGAAAAAGCAAGGGGACCAAAGCAAGACAAAGAAAATAATAGCCAAGAATAAAGAAATCGAGGGAGAACTTACTAATAGCTTGGAACAGTTGTTGGCTAAAGAGCACACATAGCAGAGTATCAAATAAATATTGACAGTGTTGGTGTTCTTGTAGCGAGTAGAACATCCTATAGACAGAATACTCTAGGGTATTCTATACACAGAGTATTCTGTCTATAGGGTATTCTACCCTGTTTATGTTTTGTCTTGTTTTCTGCTGAGTTATTGGGGAAAGGAGTATCGTGGATTCCCTCACTTTCTTTCTCTTCCATTTTTATTCATTAGGGTTAATATTGATACTAGTATGGCTATCTTTACTCCAGACAGTCAATCCACATCATCAAAAAGATATGGATGTGTGAGTGATACTCAACTTCAGTAGCTTAGTTCAGTGATTTCACAAAAGCTCAGTTAGGCTTGCTGCAGAGAGCATAAGTGAATTTTGCCCTTGTTGTAAGGTTCTAAAAATTTCCTAACCTTAGGAGGCAGGTCTAAAATTAAAGTCTATAATGCTGAATATAGTAACTTATTATAAAGAAATTCTAAGAAAATAAGACATATCAACTATGTTATAGAACTGATATTAAATCTAGACCTGAAAAAAATACAGATAGAAAAGTTCTGCCTGTCATGTGCTAGAGGCTACAAGAGATCCCCAAAACACTTTTATTACTGCTTTGAAGGGATGAGCTCCCTCCAAAAGCATGGATCAACTATTTTAGAGATTTAGAGATTGACACTGCTGTTTTGGCAGTAATTCTACCTTCACACTTTGAGTTTTGGATCAGCACAGAAAACTCTCTCCTTTGTCAGATTGAAAACCTGTAGCTCTGGTATCGTAGTGGCTGTAGTGACTGGTTGAATGATTTAATCTATTTCAGCCTCAGTTGCCTCAACTGTTAGAGGAGTTAATTATATCAGTCCTGCCTTATAATCATAGCAATAATTCCCATTTCCAAATGCCTGCCATGGGTCAGGTTCTTGCTATGTCTTTGGCACATATTATCTTTAAGTCTCTCATCAACTCTGCAAGGAAGGAACAATTGTCATTCACAGTTTACAGCTGAGAAAGCTGAGGCTCAGATTATTTCAGTAAGCTGCCTGAGGTCATGCAGCTAGGTGGCAAAGCCAGGATATAAACTTCATATGTATGTTCACAAAGTCCCTGCTTAGTCCTCCGTGGGATTTTGAGAGTTATTTAAAATGACATGTGTGAAAGTGTTTTGAAAATAGCAAAGTTCCTTGTAAATGCATGTTATTATTATCATACTGATGAATATAAATTACTTAACATCTATTTACCAGGTTCCTTATAGATATTTAGCACTGAGTCAGATTTCATTTTGGACAATCTATGGAATTAGTTCTTTCTCTAATGTAGTATTGCATAAGATGCATTATAAATAAATCTTAAATATTTTCAAGTGGAAATTTCTTCCATCTGTGGGACCAGGTTCTTCCTTCTTCTCCTTCTTCTTCTTTCTTCTTCTTCTTTTTAATTTTTTTTGAGACTGGGTCTCTGTCACCCAGTCTAGGATGCAGTGGCACAATCATAGATGGCTCACTGCAGCCTCGACCTTCTGGGTTCAAGTGATCCTCCCTCCTCAGCCTCTCCAGTAGCTGGGACCACAGGTGTGGCCACCACACCCAGCTAATTTTTTTATTTTTCTAGAGATGGGGTCTCACTATGTTTCCTAGGCTAATCTCAAACTCCTGGGCTCAAGTTATCCTGTTTCAGTCTCCCAAAATTCTGGGATTAGAGGCATGAGCCACCACACCCAGCCTGGGTTTTAGTTTCTTTTCAATCATATTTGGAGAAAAAAAGAAAAGAAGCAAATTTGCTAATCAAAATTGAGTGAATGTTTCAAGAAACAAAACCAATTAAATGTAGTCCAACCTTGAGAATCAGCAAGTAAAAACCTCTGAAGCCAAGAGGGCTCACAGGAAAACTGAAGGAGAAGAGAGAAATAGACCATAAGGATTTTCAAACCTCTGCTTCAAATTCTTGTATTTACAAATGGTCTTGGCCAGCAGTGTAACTCTCCCTGTCTGGCTCTTTGTTGTTTATTTTTTGGAGTCTTTAATGACCAATCGGGTTGCTGAAATTTACTTGAAGAGTTTATTCTTGATTCTGAGGTATAAGATTTTCTGTGTGAAGATGGCTGGGAATCCACAGAACTCTCTTAAAATAAGCACCAAGTTTTGGAAAGAATTTTCTCTTGTGGAAAACATCCATTTCCAAAGAGAGCCACCAGCATGAGATTGCTTTTTGTTTTTCTTTTTAACCACCCCCAACCCAAGGAGAAAGCTGAGGGGAGTCAGTCTGTGAAGCAGCCAGGAATCAACTTTCATGACAGATTTAACATTCAAGGCAGACTTTTCCCTTGGTCTTTTGGAAGAACTGCTGAAATCTCAATGAAAGTTCATGAAATTCTGTAGAGGAATCAGCTGAGTCTAGAAATAAGCTGTTCCTTCTTGTTTCCTCTGTTTCCTTATATATAAAGAGTGGGTAAAAAGAAGCCCCTTGGAAAGTCATTGTGAGATTAAATGGCATAATGCACGCACATCTCCTGGCACAAACTAATCACCACTGTTGTGTTCTAAGCCAGTTTCCTAAATATGCTGATCCAGTTGTTTTTTTAAGTCTCAGTGTGAACTATTTATTCTGTTTGGCCCATGTAGATCTCTAAAGAGTTCACAAAAATGCTTTCAAATTGAGAAAATATGGAGGAAGCTGCTTTTCTAGGCTTCATCAAGGATCTGCGTTGGGTGGAATAGAATCTTTGTTTAGGTTTGGTAAGGGTTTCATGATGCAGGGTTTTATAGAGAGGGAGCTAATGCCATTGGGTGGCTGATCACCTAGGTGGAATGAATGTGGGGCCACTCATCCGTGCATTTTTCTGCAGGTGAGATGGGATAGGGTAGCCCTCATACAGTTCTTCTGTCAGAGATCTTGGTCACATTTGAGTCTCTGCTGGGCTAAGGCAGAAGCCCTTATAGGAGGGTAGGACCACTACCTGGCCAGGCTTGGTTTTCCTTAGCTCAGAGTCTGGAATTGGCTAAATTGGAAGAGACAAGATTAAAAAAAAAACACAAGCCGACTATACAAGTGATATTGTAAAGAAAAAGCTAGATACCATAAGAGCTGGATACCAGCCCAGTGTTGCTGTTTGGATTTGATCATATTCTTTCTTGAGTACATGAGCAAGAGGGCAGCCTAACATTGTCCCTGAAGCCCTCTGCCCACAGCCAGTCAGATCCATGTCCAACCTTAGCAGCTTAGCAGCTAGCATGCTGGCTATCCATGTGGCCCAGACCCCATTTGCACAAGTTCTGGGACTGGGGTGAGGGTATTCTTGTTGTAACGCCTTTTTAACACAATTCTGGCATTTTGGGAGACAGAGTCAATGTTTGAAGCTCTGGGGACTCAACTTGTGCTCTGCTTCACCTTTGGCCAGGGTCCTCTAGTGGAATGGGCTCTGCCCAGGGAGTCAGTGGACTGCTGTTTGCTGGTTGATTTTAGACAAGTTACTTTATGTTTGTGGGCCTCATTTTCCTCTGAGCAAAGACATCTCTAACCTGAGTCACAGCACAATCTTTGTGGTCTAACTCTGTCTGGGGCATGGAAAATGTGTGTGTGTGTGTGTGTGTGTGTGTATGTGTGTGTGTGTGTGTGTGTGAGAGAGAGAGATTTCTCCTCTCCAGTCACTGGTTCTAGGGATGTTCCTCCAAACTGTTCTTGCCTTCTTTCTGTTATCCAAACTTTTCTGTGCAGAAGAACAAGATTTAAGTTTGAATGGATCATTGTTTCTTTTCAGATAAACAACTGCTGATAGTCAGAGGATTACCTATTTCTGATACAGACAACCAAGGAGAAGTTTATGGCTTTCTATTCTTTAGACTTAACCAGTGTTCCTTCTTGGAACATATGTTATGGAACTTGACTAATCGCCCTGGCAATACGTTGCCAAAATTTTCTTGGCAATAGATCAAAGTCTTTAATATACCAGCACATCAGCTTTGCAGAGCTCAGACAATGAGAAAACAGGTAGGGGTGGGAGAAAGCACTTGCAATTAATTTTGGAGTCAGACTTTGATAGAAAAGTAGAAAGAGGATAGGACTAATTGATTTCTGAAAGAATTACAAGTGGCTGGCGTGCCCCATGCCTCACACTGTAATCCAAATACTTTGGGAGGCCAAGGTGGGAGGGTCTCATGAGGCCAGGGGTTTGAGATCAGCCTGGGCAACATAGTGAGACCCTGTCTCTACAAAAAATAAAAAAAAAATTAGCCAGGCTTAGTGGCATGTGCCTGTGGTCCCAGCTGCTTGGGAGGTTGAGGTGGGAGGATCACTTGAGACTGGGAGGTTGAGGCTGCAGTGAACCGTGTTCACATCACTGCACTCCAGCCTGGACAACAGGGCAAGATCCTGCCTCAAAAAAAAAAAAAAGAAAGAAAGAAAGAAAAAAAAAGAATTGCAAGCAGCCAATACATAAGAAAAGATGCCTAACACCTAACCCCCCTAATTAGCACTGTGATTATAAAGATAACAATGCTATCATTTCCCCACATCATTTTGGCAGAAATGTGAATGGATGGTTAAACTTGGTGTGTCTGTGAGTTTGAAGAAATGGGTGTGCTCATACAACTACCTGATACAACCTTTTGGAGGGCAGGTGGCTGATACATACTGAAATGTGAAATGTGTAATCTTCTTGCCCAGAAATTCTGGGTCTAGGACTTATCCTAAGAAGACAACTATATAAATGTAAAAATACTTTTATGTAGTATGTTTGAAAAAGCATATTCATGGGGAAAATGAGAAATAACTTCAATGTTTATCAATAGAGAACTGGTATAGTAAATTATGATAAATACCTACTGTGAAATCCTGCATAGTCAATAGAAATGATGGTGTAAAGCTTCATATATTAATGTGAAAAATTATTTAATGGTACAAAACAGGTTATGAAACGCAACAATCACATTTCTATACAGTTATATTACTAGAAATATGGGAAGTTGTTCATTTAAATCTCAACAGTTAGAATTTCAGGCTACCTTTACTTCCTTTGCTATTTAACTGTTTCCTCTCCCACTTATCAACTCTATGTCCTTAGGGAAACTTATTTAACCTTTCTCACTCTTGGTGAAAATGGAGATAATACCAAACTCTTAGAGGTTATTGTGAGAATCAAGCAATAAAATACATGACAAGCACCTAGTAAAAAATGTATTTTGATTTTTTTTGTCATACACAGTTTCCTTTTTTCTTTCATTATAGAAGTACAAACAGCTGTGTCCCTATGCCTACATTTCAGAGAGAAAGCTAAGTGGGCTTTTGAATAAATTCCACTTATTTTAATGCAGGGAAAGCTCTAGTTCCAAATATGTGGAACAGTATTTTCCTAAGGCTGCAGTGTGTCAGAAAAAGGCCATATTGGGTCATTGTTTTCTGAAGCCAAGAGAGGAGATTGAGAGACGGATGCTGATGGGCAGCCTAAAATAATATTTCATTCTTGTCATCCTTAGGCAGTTTAAGACCAAGTAATGTTGGATAGAGCTACAGTTTCCCTCTCAGTTTGGAAGAACAAAGCTTTTGTTATTTATGTTCTTAAACAACAGCGCTTTGTCCTATACTCAGGAGCATGCAAAGCAAACAGAAGATTTCCCGAAGGGTCATCCCATTTATGGTGAGGAGTCAGTCCAAGAGGTAAGTAGACATACTCAGCTGCAACCATCTGCAGAGGGCCCACATTGGCAGCAAAAGGAAATAGCCAAGACTCACAGGAGCACAACAGCCAGTCAGGTTTGGGATTCACTTCTCCGATATTGTGCCAAAGTTGGTGGACTCAGCCATTCTGAAACTCACTGTTCACTTGGGGCCTGCTTTGCACTACAAAACAAATAGCCCTGTTTTGCTTTCCATGTCTGAGGCAGAAAAATAAAAATGGCAATATTTTGAGTGTTTTTACATTGGGCATTTCTGGTCCATAGATAATTATTTCAGATACCCCTGTGTAATCTTTTCAGAGCTGTTGAAAACTGTGGAATAGGGGATAATTAGGGCTCAAGAGATTTCATTAATGCTTAAAGGATCATTAGAAGAACACGTACTGTATCCCACTTCTTATTTCTCTTCCTGCACTAAAACAACTCCTGGCTTGCTACCATACTTCCGCACCCATGTGCAATTTTCACTTAGCAAAAGGTCAAGTCTAAGTAGAATCTATGAAGTTGTGATTGATTCTGATTGGTAATAATACTAGCTAGCAAGCATTGAAAACTTGTGCCAGGGTTTCTGTTAAGTAGTCTGCATGCACTATCTCAGTGTTTCTCAAGGAGTGGTCCATAGATCACTGGCTTCATAAACATTGACGGGTGGTGGTGGGCGTGGGCAATGAAAAGGCAGATTCCTAGATTCTACTCTAGATCCATGAGATCGGCATCCTGTAGTGGGAGCCAGGGATCTACCATTTTAGAAGGTGCCTTGGGTCATCATCCTTATGCACATGACGTTCGAGAGCCACTGTGTTATTTCCTAGTGCAAGTGTGACTCAATGTAATCTGCTTTCTTTCCACTCATCTGATTTCTGTGTGTAAATTCTCATGACAAAAGTTAGACAAAGTACCATGGACTGAAGTTAGATATAGAGCAACTCATGTCTCTTTTAGTTGCTGGTGATTACAAATGTATCTCCATGGCCAAATTGCTTTTGAGGCACTACGTGTGATATTTATCTCTATTGTGGGAGGGTGAAAGAAGTGAGAACTCTTTCCTTGCTTAGTGGTGGCCTGTGCTCTGGAAGTAGAGACGAAGACACAGGAGTCATGGAGGTGGGACTTACAGGTGTTGTACAGGTTGTATAATCATGATGGTGACCCTGCATGGAGAAGGGAAAGCTTGGCCTTTTCCTTGGCCCAGGGCTATGCAAATAGGGGTGGCACATTTCTGAGAGGGGAAGGTAGCTGATATGCAAGTATGATTCCCTAGGGCTCAGAAAGACCTGCCTGCCTTCTGTCTTTGTTGTTATGCTTCATGAGGCCTGAAATATTCACTGGTGTCATTTCTCTGGTTCTCAGCTTTAGCTCTAGAAAGCCCCTATTGAAATGACATGCCACTTGGAAGATAGCAGGACCGTCTACTTATATTTTCACAGACTGCTTTAATCTGCTGCTCTGGGGATGGCACACAAAAAGACTTAGTTGATGGGAGGGAGGTTAGGCCCCTTTGTGGGCCACAAAGAAGAATCTGGGGAGCCCAGGAAGACTATTCTGGGGGGAGAAGTGAGGAGGAAAGGCTCTAAAGACAAACTGGACCTATATCACAGTTCCGAGGGCTGTCCTCCACAATACATTGTTTTCCTGAAATTCTCCAGCCCCTTCCACTATTTTCCTCTCAGTGAATGTCCAGTGCTGAATAACTGCCCCCTTAGTCACAGGACTGGACTGCAGCAGTGCTGCAGGTGCTGAGGCTCAGTGGCACAAGTGGCTCTGGGAGGGAATCTTGATGTTGGATTCTGTAACTGCACCAGCAGAGGGGGAAGAGGGAGATAATTACCCACCACTGAGTCTGAGATCCCCCTACCCCCAGTGCATTCTTCTGCCAAGAGCAGGATCGTTAGAATAAGTGAGACTTAGCTTAGCTCATTCAACTCCTTGCCAGGCCCCATGCAAAGCTTTCAAACTTTCAAATATACAATCATTTCTAGAGACTATGTTGGGATCCCCTGCGTTTCTTTATCCATTTGTTGAGAAGGACCAGAGATGATGCCTAACTTTAGCCAAGAGTTTGTTTGTGGGTCCAATAAGCCTCACATTTGATTTTATTGGAATTTTAATCTTGCCGAAAGTACCCTATGTGTCAATTTTAAAGCATTTTTTTTGTTAAACTGAAAACATCCCTCAATTTTTCCAATGTTCATTTGTCCTCTAGTGCTAGTTTATGTGGTAAGTGGTACTGGTTCATTAATTTACTCAGCAGGGACTAACCACCTTTCACGGAGAGGGGGTGGCAAGGAAGGGGTTTCCAGTGAAGGAACTCATTTTTCTTGGTCTTCATGGTGGGTGCTGGGGAAGGGTGTGCAGTTAGAGGGGCTGCATTTGCAGAAACATGGCTCTGTGTGTGAGCCTGGGTTCTGAGGAATAGGAAGCAGGTAGGTGCGGCGGGTGGGTATTCATGTGACAGTGGAGGAAGATAAGGATGAAGATCACGCATGAGTAGTAAATGAATGAATGAATGATTGTGTATAGAAGTCCATACTCCTTCTCTGGGCTGGCTATTCCTTCACCAAACAGACTCTGTTCTTTCTTCTGCTGCTTCTTAGTGAGCACATCTAAGTCTCAGTTGATATTCTCTTGCTCTGAGAAATTTCTCATCAATGGGAGGAGAAAATATAATTAGCTTCGACATAGCTCATATTTAAGCTGAGAATGCAGCATGAATTCCAGACATAGTTCATGTATTTTGGATAATCAGCATAGCTATTCATGATTGGTAACCCTCTTTTTTCTCCTCCTTCAAATCGTTTTTGGTTAGGTTACCATGACTGAAGATTAATGACTTCCATTATTTTTCTCCCCTCATGCAGGAATGTTTAAACTAGTCTAAACTTTGTACCAACTATCATATGAATCATGTCTGCTACTGTTACCCCTTGTGTGTCATGTTCTGGGTTAGTGTCCTTGCATGACACAGCAAAATGCAGGGCAGGGTTAAAAGTCTCAGATGAGAACCAGGCAAAAAACTGATGATTAATAGTGACCAACACACTTCACTGTGCTGTTATCTTAGAGGCCTTAAGGCAAAATCTTACTTATAAATATCAGTTGAAATGCAATATGTGATGTTAGTAGACGCATTTCACCACATCTGGCGGTTCATTAATTCACCTTCATTTTCTTTTTCTTTTCTTCTTTTTGTTTAATCTTTTTTTTTATACTTTAAATACTAGGGTACATGTGCACAATGTGCAGATTTGTTACGTAGGCATACATGTGCCATGTTGGTTTGCTGCACCCATGAACTCATCATTTATATTAGGTATTTCTCCTAATGCTATCCCTCCCTCAGCCCCCTACTCACTGACAGGCCCTCGTGTGTGATGTTCCCTGTCCTGTGTCCAAGTGTTCTCATTGTTCAGTTCCCACCTATGAGTGAGAACATGCGGTGTTTGGTTTTCTGTCCTTGTGATAGTTTGCTGAGAATGATGGTTTCCAGCTTCATCCATCTCCCTGCAAAGGACATGATCTCATCCTTTTTTATGGCTGCCTAGTATTCCGTGGAATTCACCTTCATTTTCAATATTGTGTATGTTTATTGCAGTGAGCTTAATCCTAATAAAAACAACAATTTCATTTCTATTTATTTATGTTTTTTCAATTTTTTCTTTGAGACAGGATCTCACTCTGTCACTGAGGCTGGAGTGCAATGGCACAACCATAGCTCACTGCAGCCTCCAACTCCTGGACTTAAGTGATCCTCCCACCTTGGCCTCCCAAGTAGCTGGGACTACAGGTGTGTGCTACCATGCCCAGCTATTTATTTATTTATTTCTCTTTTTTTGCAGAGATGGGGTCTTGCTGTGTTGCCCAGGGTGGTCTCAAACTCCTAGATTCAAGTGATCCTCCTGCCTTGGCCTTCTAAAGGGCTAGGATTACTAAAGGGGCGAGCTACCATTTCTAGCTGACAGTTTTAATAAGCAGTCACCATATAATAGGCTCAGTTCTAAGCATGTATTTGCCTATTTAATCTTCACACCAGCCTAGGAGGTAGCCTTTTATATGGGAGGAAACTGAGGCCTAATGCTGTTAAGTAGCTTGCTCAGGGTCCAACAATTAAGAGTCAGAGCTGGGATATGAACCCAGGTGGCCTGACTCCAGAGTTTCTACCAACAACCATGTTATACTGCTTTACATGTTTAAAGCAAAGATGTGGTTTTAGCATCAAATATTAAGAATGCACTCCCCTCATTTTTCTTATTAAATGTAATTGCCAGTTTTTATATATGTCATGGTCCTAATGCTTTTGAGAAACTCAGACAAAGAGCAAGACCACAGATAAATGGATCCTTCTGTTCAGGTCTCATTACCTAGAAGAGTTTTGACTACAATATACCAAAGGTTGATGGTTTATGCCAATTTTAAGGGTAATATATTTTAGAATTTTGTCACATGCATTATTAGTATGATTTCATATTCATGGCCTTAGGAAGATTGATTTAAACAGTAACAACAACAACAACAAAATAGAACAAAAAATTTCCCCCGTGTGCCAGGAGCAGATTTTAATTTGAGGTCCATTTGTCCAGATAAAGTGTTCTGTTGTCTGAACCAAGAATATGAGCTTTATCTTTATAGTGACCACAGACTCCCATCTCTAGTATCATGATTTTTAATTTGAATTAAAGCATTTTTTTTTTGCTTTGTTAAGATGAGGCAGGCCTTCTTGCTGACATTTTAAAAAGCAACTATTTTTCTTTCGGTTTACACTATGAGGCACTGGTTCCAACTGTCAGCATTGAAACTGTCAGCAGTTCCCTACCAGGAAACTGGTTCCAAGGTCTAGGGTTTCCTTAGGTAGAGGCTGGCACTGTGAAAATAATGGGGCTCTTTATCCCTGTCACCTGGAATGGAATGGAGTTAATACCCTGCCAGTCTTAGTTGATTTGACATACTAACAGGATGGGTCTGAGCGTTTTCTATAGTTTACTCATGAGTGACTTTCTTTGGCTTCCGTAAACCGCAAGGCCAGACAAATTAGCTTATGGACCTAGCAATCATTCTTGGCCCAGATTTTGAGACACTTTTCAGTCAACCATAGTTGCTCTAATACCTGAGATTTGCTGACAGTGCTTGGTTCAGAAAAAGGTTCACTTTCCTGAGCAATTTTTCTTTTATTGGGATCATCTTAATTCTTGTTTGCGGGGTTGAGATGAAGGAAATATGAGCAAGGACTGCACTCAGCTATTTGGGTGACCCTTGTGTACCATGAGCTTCTTAGATAGGGCCTGATGTGATCACCAGAAAACATTAATTGATCGTGATGACAGGAGATAGTCTCTCTAGCCAGAACCTGCTAATACAAGTCCTGAGGAATTGAGAATGATACCTGAAGGAAGCAGACTGACATAGTGCATTAGTAATTTTAGGCAAAAGAAGATAATGGTACTAGTATGTATATTTTTTAGTTTCCTTTTCCATTGCTTTGTTTTGCATAGGCTGAAGAAAATAAGTGTAAACAGCATATTGTGGTGGCTCAGGGTGGATAATAATGGGACATCACTTCCTTTGTTTCAGTGTGAGGTTGCCCCTGCTATGTGACAGCTCCAAGGACTAAATATTTCAATCCCCAGAAAAATGTCGAGTCCCAGTAACATGTTTCAAGTTACCATGATTATTATGATTATAGGAGGGGAAGGCAGTGCTGGTCTTTTAGAAAGTTCTCATCATGAATGTGTTCTGGAGTGAACATCGCTTACTAACAGATGAGCAGCTTGAAGTTGAGTCAAACAAAACTTTTAGTGTTTGTAAGGGTCAGGGAGCCAGGGCACAGTCTGTAACTCAGTTGTATGTTGACACAGAGAATGTATAAAAGCTGTGAAAGCTTCCACTCAAATGACTGTGGATGGTTGCTGGAGATTGTCTTGGACAGTAAGAGTTTTCCTCAGAGCTGTAGGAGGTGAAGTCTTCCTATGGGAAATTTCTGGACAAGAATACAAATGAAATGACTTGCATGCCTCAGTTTAGAGTATTATTGGCCTTGTCTGTCAACAAATGGAGATTTGAACATGGGAGTTCAAGGGGATTTTAATGAAATTTTATTAAGGAGATGAGAAGCAGGGAGTCTGTGTTGAAAATTCAATGAAGGGCTTGTTTTCCATCTCAGCCTGGATAATCTATGTTATCTCTGAGTAAAGGGGGTAACAATTCTAACAACCTGGCTTCCTTAGAAGTTTCCATTCTCACATAGTCACCGAAGGCAGCAGCACTGTCAAATAAACAAAGGTTTAATTAAATAAAAACTATTTAAACAGAGCAGAAATATTCTTCCCTGGCTAGGCACAGATTGGACAATTCAAAGAACACACCCTGGGGGGAAATTGCCAATGGATTACTTTTTCTGTTTTCTGTCTATTGCAATGTTTTTCTTTCTGGTGTCAAATCTCAAGTTGAATTCAGTCAATTATCTACAGCCAACAAAAAGTGCATAAATGTCTCTTCTGTTACTGTTTATATTTCACCACTAAACAAAGCAAAATTTTCTTCTCAGCTTCTTGCCTTAGGAGCCGATAAGTCCAAGAAAACAAATAAAATATTATGTATATTCTATTGTCACTATGAAAGCATAAGGACTGATTTAGTTATGTACACGTTTATTGCCAAAGTTTTTTTTGTTGCTAATGTTACACTTGCTACAAAATGTATTAAAGAAACAGACAATTTGCTGAGGATTTGGAAGGATTTGTCATTGGGTTAAGTACATTAAGTATCTAAGGGGTGTGGTGTTCCGGTTATGTGTATATCAGTTTCACATATTTTTTTTGCTTTCTTATTTTAGTTGCCTCTATAATAATTTTGACTTTAAAATGTTTTCCACAGATCCTTTAATAACTACAAATGTAGAAGTATGGTGTAACAAGTAATTGGTATGACTAATACTAAAATGTAATGGGAAATAAGGATACTATTTCAAAGAAAACAAGAAAAACCTGGGGCAGGGGAGCATTATTGATTCTCTCTTAGGATTCCTAAGATTCTCTGTCCCAACCCTTCTACCACGGAACATTCTTATGTGGTCTAAGTGTCAAAGGCCAGAGGAACTGGGCAGTAACTTATCTTCTCAGTTTTCTCTCTGAACATAGGTATTTTCTTTAAGATACGAAAAACTTTTAATTGTGCTCCTGAAACCCATCCCTGTCCTGTCTCAGCCCCGTTGACTCTTCTTTCTGTGGGTGGGTGAAAAGCCTACCCATCTGAAAAGGTAGCTCTGGAACTCTTCTGGAAAATCCTCTATTTTCCTCCACAAATGATCCTTTTAGTTTCAAGTTTATTTCAGGTACATTAATTCTCCCCCTCCTCAGACTTCCTAACAAATGATCCTGCACACGATTAGAATAGGAAAATGTAAAATAAAATCGAAGCATATCTAGTTGCCTCAGCGACTTTATGCTTATCATTTTCAGTCTGCATTATTCTACTAAAAATAAAAAGAAAGATGAAAATTACCTCAGGCGTTTGCTGCCGTGCCTGCCTTTTGGTTTCTGGGACGGCTCGGGGTCCTGTAGCACCGGCACAGCTGGGATTGCCAAGCCGGGAATAGACCTTGCTCCAGGTGTAGCTGCGTTTTCCCCAGATCACCTGTCCTTTTCCCCTCCGACAAGGAAGCTGTGATTTTTCTCTGGCCTTTAGAGGCAAAGGGATTCCAGATAAGTAGATTAATGTGTAGAATATCTCATCTGTGTTGTTCCAGTGCAGCCCTTTCAGCTTTCCAGAGCCAGTTAGACTTGTTATGAGGAGCTGAGTGATTGGCTGGCTCTGGAGCTCAGTTTCATAGATTATAGCCCGGCGTACGAGAAGCACGAGTCCTATAGTTGGCGTACCCAGAGGCCTGCCAGTTCCTGCCTTAATGCATATGTAGTCGTAATTGAGTTCTGACACGGCCTTGGATGTTTCTGTCCTAAATAGCTGACATTGCATCTTCAAGACTGTGTGAGTAATCCTGATTTTTTTTTTTTTTTAAGCTCAGTAAATTAATTACATGCCCTGGGAGGGAGTGATTGTAAGTAGAAAATACTGAACTAGCAGATGATTCGTTTTTAAGGTGCTATACTATGTGTATCAAGTTCAAGACGATGAATCTTAAAGCTTCTAAGAACTGGCAGGGTTATTCCAGCTTTGTGCCATGAATCACAGTCAAGCTGCATTTTGAAGGAGGCTGTTTGATGCATTTGCTAGCTCTGTTTGTTTTATGGGGTCAGTAAAGTGGCAGAGGTCCAACAGGAGCAGGTTAAAGCAGGATGCTGGGATCAAAGCTTAGAGAGCACTTGAGTCAGGCAAGTTTTAAGGTTTCCCACCCCCAGCATCTCAGTCCAAAACTGAGAGCAAGCAGCAAATATTATAATAAATGCTTTGGGGACAGGGATACACAGCAGAGAGGGCACAGTAACAAGAGAAATGTAAAATGATGGCAGCAATACTTTTGTTCACTGTAATCTGCAGCCAATTGAAGACATACACTATGAATAACTAAAACATTTTTATATGACCAAAAATGCTCTTCAGTGGTTCTGTTTATGTGGTAGAGGGCTGAATGAAAAACCATGAGCTTGTTGTAAAAACTTATAAAAAGTTCATTAAACACATATAGACACAACTATAACAGAAGAAAGTATGTGGATTGGAATTTGTGATGGGAGCAGATCAAATTAAGCCAGGGAAGCCATTGTTAGGTTTGTATGATTGCTGGGGGGTAACTTCTGTTGCTGACAAGGTTTAGGTTAAAGCTGGAGCAGATCGAAGTGAAAAACCAGAAAACATCAGCATTTCATTACCTTCTATAGCATACACTGCAGGGTAGAATTAATACTGAATATAGATTGGTAAATGTGAGCAGTTTACTTTTTGCTTTTAAATCATTACTGATTTCTCCTAGCCTATCATAAAAAATAATAGGGCTTTTGCCTATGAAATTAGTGCTTAGAAATATTTTTCTTCCTCCCAAATAATTTTTATACTTTTTCTCGATACAGCACAAAGCTAGGTCTTTAAAAAAATGGGGTTGCTTTTCAAGTTGCTTTTTGTCTAATTTTTCCTCTTTAGACCTGCAGATACAAATGTATATATTTGTGCTATGTATAACTCTCAAGCATAAATCATTTGAACAGTTTTTAAAATCACAGGCTCCTGTGGCAAATATAAACTTTTAATAGCTATAGTTAGCAATTACTTGCCAATTCCTATAAAAATAACATTAGTGGTTTATTTTTGATTGCACCTAAACAACTGGCATGATTTAGCCAGTAGGAGAGAGATGTTAGTTGTGGTTTGCATAATGTCGTGTTTAGAACACACTGGAAATGCGAAGTTTTGTTGTTAAAAATATGTTTGCTTTCTGAAATATTACCCCCTTTCAGATCACACCAATGATTGAAGTTTGTAGAAAGAAAGAAAAGTAGCCAACATAGACTCCTTTTCTGTATCAACCAAATATATGCAAAATACATAGATTTAAAAAAATGTAATTTTAATACATTCCCTTAGAAACACATTTACTTCATGAAGAAACAGTATAATGAGTTCATTTATTGACCCAGAATAGCGAGTTGATTTATTGAGTTTCTGTAGCCGTAGACACGAATAGTAATGGTTGGCTCATTCTTAGCTATACATTCCTAACTGACTGTATTAGTGGGAGAAAGGAGTGCATCTATAAAAGAAATATAATCCCATCCCTCAAGCTGGTTTGGAGCCCATCTAAGAGTAAGAAGTAGTAGAGTTGAAGCTGCTTTATCTGAGTCAGCTGCTGACTTCAACTCAGCTCCTCTTTTTCCTTGGGTCCATGTGGCCCACTTGGTGTAGTATTCACATGTCCTTCCACCTTTTCATGCCTTCATTGTTTACGTTACCTTGCTTGGGCTCTTATTGAGATGAATCACATAAAAATGCTTAATTATCAAACATTAATCAGCTGCCTGTATAATTCAGAGGATGTTTAAAACCAAGGCTCAGGGAAATTCTGGTGGGTGTATACTAGGAGTATTTACGTCTTGCATCGATACTTTCCTCTGGGACTTCCATCTCTTCTGTTCTTCCTGAGATGCCAGAGTCATATCTCTTACTTGTGAAAGAACAGAGCTTTAAGAAATGGAGTCTAGAGGTGCCAGGTGCCCAGTGGACAGTGGGCTGGGGGCAAGGCATGGTGGGGAAAGCAAAAAAAAAATCCCCCAAACAGCGATAGTTGATCTTTCTTCTATCCACTCCTCTCAATTTTCTAAAGCCATTTTTGTCTAACTGTGGAAGTTCTTTTGCAGATAAGGTTCTGTAAAACTATGCATATCTGCCATAGACAGATGGATTTGACAAAAGATGTATCCAAAAAGGAATGTATCACATCATGAACTTGCTAAGTGTTCATGAATACACGCTGGCATTTGGAGACTATTAACACTACCTACTGAAGCAAAGACATAAATCCAAATTGAAACAAATATTATTTTTTGATTGAATTACATTTTCCAGTGGGTTTTTTTTTTTTTGGTGAATTTTGTTTTTGGAAAAACTTGCTCTTCCCTCCAACGTTTTTCCTGTGTTATATATAGGACTGATTTGATTTCTTCAGCTTGCCCAAGAATTTAATTATTCTTACTTTGTGTTTTCAAAAGAGTTGCTGTCTACCTTGAGCATGTTTTTAAAAAAGTAGAACAAAACGAATGAAGCAAATGTCCCCCTTTCCACAGAAAAAGCACACCACCAAAGAGTTAAATGCCTTACATTTCTTTAAGTCCCTCCTTTTGTGGAGCTAGACACTGGTGGAGGAGGAGCTTTCATTTAATTTCAAGACAATCAATGATTCCAACTTAATTATAACTGTGTTCCTCTGATTTCTGATTTCAAGAAGCAGAACATTTTGGTGAATTAATCTTGGAGTCAATGGGACCACGCTCAGGCCATGAAATGTTTTCTAAGCCTCAGTCTCTATGTCTTTAAAATGAAAATAATGATATATGTTCTGATATTTTACTAGATTGGTGAATATCTATATCACGATGAGAAAGTGCTTGTCAAAAGAACATTGTAATATGTAATTTGTAATGTGCTGTACATGTACACTATCATTATGACTGTAGCTCATCACGCTAGGGTTAGGACTCGTTACTTCTAAAACATATTCCCAGTAATGGACAAAACTTTTGAAGCAAAGAAAATCTTCACTGTTTGATCCTAATGTTATGAAGGCTTTTGGACCTTACATTTGTTTAAGCTCCCATCGAAGCTCCCATTGGAGCTTCAGTGCTGATCCATCTATTACTTGAGTATTAAAAATACCAATAGGTTTACTGTGATAAATGAATATGGCATTGTATGTGAAAACATATTTAGTAAACTTCCATGTGCCATAGCCATATAAATGTTACATATAGCGACAATTATCAGTATATTAATAAAAATTCTTTGCAAATTTTCAATTTTAAAATGGAAAGTATCAGATATATTTCTTATTGATTAGATTGACTAACTTTCTAAGCTATGTCTGCTTCCCTCAACCAGGATGAATGTTCTTGTTGGTTAAGCTTGTGCCGTAATTTTCTTTCCACTTAGATACAGCACTAAGCCAATAGTTAGATAAGCATTCCTTCACAGCCTACATTTAGAGTTGCCAATGACGAAGTTTTAGAGGACATATTTTCCTCACAGGAAAAAGTGGGTTAGGAAATTTAGACTGACAGATGTTCTTGGATTTTTTAAAAAAATTCCTGTCTTGACTCTCATTATTAAATTTTGCTAAGGAAATAATCATGTAGGTTTTAAGGTGCTGCTTATTCCTAGTAGGTCTTTTCATCTCAGGGATACAATGAATGGTCAAAATGACTTTCTGCATGATTTGAAAGATCAATTAGCAGTTTTGAATCCGAAATTTTTAGGTGGGTCTGCTTCAGAAGATCATTATGCTTTTTGGAATAATGTCCATAGCTGCATCCTACATTTCGGTGGTTTCAGCTCACTGCTGTTATAGTTTGATGATTTCCTGACAGCAATATTGGTTAGGTTAAAGCAGTTACCCATTTCACCTGTTGAACCCTTTTTAAAAAATTGGTGAAATCATAGAGGAATCACGATAAGTAAAACATATTAAACTGGAATGGATTCTCTCCACTTTTATCTCACACAGTTCACCCAGAAATTCATGAGAGAACTTTCTAGGAATGAAACAATTTCATTTGTAGTAGTATTTGAAAACTGGATCTAGAACCATTGACCTGACTTTTTGTGCCTTTGGTGATTGGATAAGAACACTTCTTCAGTAATTTAAAACCATAGTGAAATAATGTTTTTTTTTTTAACTTCTCAATAAGACTTTTTTATTCAGCAAAAACCGGGAGTTAGGTGCTAGAAACACAAAGATGAACAAGACATAGTTTCCTCAAGGAGCTTATAACCTAGTTTCATGTTTGCAGAACTTTTAGGATAATTCTTAAAGAGGAAGGGTTATTATGAGGTTGCTACTTTTCTCCTCAAAATATTTACTATGTTGATAATGAAGGAATGACCAATCTGTAATATATACAAAAAGTACTGGGTAGAAATATATTAATTTTCTTGGCTGGGTGTGATGGCTCACATCTGTGGTCCCAGCTACTTGGGATGCTGAGGTGGGAGGATCACTTAAGCCTGTCAGTTCCAGGCTGCAGTGAGTCGTGATTGTATCACTGCATTCCAGCCTGGGCAGGCAACAGAGTGAGACCCTGTCCCTCACCCACCCACAAAAAAGAAACATAAAAATTTTCTTATAAAATTTTACTTTTTAGAGTCTCCAGCCTTATTTAGTTCAGTCACCATATTTGACAAATAAATGGTGGAACCAAGATGTTACCAGGTTTAAGTTTCATATACAGTAGAACTGAGACAGGAACCTAGAATACCTGGAACTAGAATCCAGATCTCTGCCCTTTCAGTTTAGGATGTACTGACAATATATATTGCTACTTAAAATTGCTAAAACAAAATTTATAAGCATCTATATATTTTGCAGCTAGGACAATTATCTACAAACATGATATTTAATGGAAGATATGGTAATAACATCTGAGATACACAATTATGTTATAAAATCTAAAATCAACAAGAAAGGAATAAAGTTGTACCATTCCAGGAAATACATTTCCAGAGCTTTAGATATCCTTATTAGATTCTACATGTTAGTTTTGGTAATGTTAACTGCTATAACATATAAAATCTGAAATCTTGTTGACTTAACTGAAAAGTTTATTTCTCTCTCAATCAAAGCCTAAAGTGAGTATTCTTGATGGGCAGATTCTTCTCATTCATTCAAGCAGTGTTCTTGTGACTCCACTCTTATCACCTGTTGTCACCACCAGCTTCCTGGTGTCTGTGCTTTGGCAAAGGAGAAAACTCATAGGAGTCTGCTCACCTTCTGTTGGCCAGAGCTTGGTCACATGGCCCCACATAGTGAAAGGGAAGCTGGGGCTATAGTCCTATTTGTGTCTGGGAAGAATAAAAAGTTGATTTGGTGATTGTCTTAGTTCAGGCTGCTGTAACAGCAATGGGGTGTCTTATAAACAACAACTATGTGCTTATCAACTGGGTGTCTTATAAACAACAAAAAGTTATTTATTTTTTTACAGTTCTGGAGGCTGGAATTCTGAGATTAGTGTGCCAGCCTGGTCAGGTTCTGGTGAGGGCTGTCTTTTGGGTTGCAAGTGGCTGACTTCTCCCAGTATCTTCACATGGTAGAAAGAGGGTGAGCTAGCTCTCTAGCCTCTTTTTGTAAAGGCACAAACCCCATTCCTGATGGCTCCACTCTCATGACCTAATTATCTTCCAAAGACACCATCTCCAAGCACCAACACATTGGGAATTAGATCTCAGCATATGAATTTTGGGGTGACACGAACATTCTATCCACAACAATGATCAACTAAGCTATTTCTGCCATATCCTTTTTTCTTTTCTCTTTTCTTTCCTTCCTGTTCTTCAGTATGTCTGTGTAGAATCTATGCCTTGTAACCAATAAGGTAATGAAAAAAATTATAATATTTACCATCTGGAAGAAATTAGGAAAATGATTTTACTTTTAAATTCTTGATCCATATGTTAAAAAATTTCCAAGGCTGTTAAAATATCACTGAACATTGTGATTATAGAGATTGCTGTGATTTAATACTTATGTCTTATAGTGAAAAAGTAGTCCTGGGATATTTTTCTTTCTTTACCTCACCCATCCTCTTCTATGTCAGGTATTTGAATCCCTTGCTTTGTAGTTTTATAAAAAGGTGGGGAGAAAATGAAAAATTGTCAAGGAAGATGAAATGGCTAATCAAAGTTCATTCATTCCCCAAAGTTCCTTGGTATTTTATAAACTTTGCAGTAAACGCTAACTTCTTATTGGGGAAAACTGCTATAAAGTAAGTGTACAGGTAGATTTTGGAGAAATTTTTCTTGCATGGAGTTGAGCAAATGGTGCAACTAACATAAGCTTGGTTTGTAGCTTCTGTTTTCCAGAAGCTAGAAGATTTTTCTCCACTCTGAACTTCTAGGGATCAACAAAAGTATTTATATCACAAACAAAAAAAACACAGTTACCTCTCAGTAAACAATGTTTTTTTCAGATTATTCTATTTAAAAAATCCAAATCTGTTAATTTTCTGTTAATAAAACATCAGTTTCAATAAAAGTCATAAGCCTGTCAAACCAATTTTAGTCCTTTACCTTCGATATATTAGGTTAAAATATTTTTGTTGGGTGTTAAGCCAATAATAAACTCAGCTATTTTAACAACTAAATTATTTTTCTCCTATAAACCAAATTTATAATCAAGCTATTTAAGAAATAAAGACAACAAATAGAAACTGTTTTAATCTTCATATCCTGACCTAAAAAACAGAAGCACTAACTCATGTCACATTCTCATATTTATCTGATTAGACTAGGAATGCCTAAAAAGAATTTTCCCATAACTCCATTTACTTATTGTTTATTTCCCTGGCTCATTCCAAAAACAATTTAAAATACAACACCAAAAGAGTAAAATATCCTCAGTCTAACATCCGAGCAATCTTTTTATTTTGGTGAAACTGAACAATAATAATAGGCACTTGCATTCTTCACCCTGAGGCATTGAAAACACTGACATGTCTCAGTTTTAAGATTCTGAAGATTATATTCTATTTAATAGATATTTTAAGCACATTTATTATATTTCTAGTCTTTGAACTAAGGCAGTCCACATATGGGTATAAAGTAATGCCTCAGCATAGTGTAGCAATTATTGGTGCAAAAGTAATTGCGGTTTTTGTCATTAAAATGGCAAGAACGGCAATTACTTTTGCATCAACCCATAACTCTGTGGTCTCTGGAGCCAGACTGCCTGGGTTCAGATCCCAGCTCTGCCACTTGGTACCTGAGTTACTCTGGACAAATTAATTAATCTCCATGTACCTCCATTTAATTATCTGAAAAATGGGATAACAATAGTACCTAACTGGTTGGGTTGTTGTAGAGATTAAGTAAATTAATATACATAAAACGCTTTACATTTTATGTCTATTAATTCCAAAATTGCTTGGAATGATGCATGTCTCATAGTGCTTTATAAATGTTTGTCATCTTATTATTATTTGGGGAACTGATTATTTGACAAAATATATTTTCTAGATAGCTGAAGTTTATTCAGTCAGTTTCAAAACGTCTAGATGTAGCCAGTTTTCATGGGTCTTTCCAAATGGATTCCTGCGTCTCTGTTTCTTCTGTTTTAGAGAGATTAAATAGAATCTTCCTTTGGTGATACTGATTGAGGTGATACTGAGATGATTAAGAGGACATGAAGGGATTTAGGGAGAGTGTTTGCCCTTACACTAACTGGCCCAGACTGCTCTACTGCATCAGCCCTCTGGCGATGTTCTAAGGGTTTGGACTTCAGTCTACTGGCCTGTACTAGCACCCTTGCTGTAAAATTCCTGCTCCTATTTTGCTATAGGCTGTAAGCAAGAAAATAGCCTCGTTTCTAAAACCTACGTATAAAATGAGAGAATAGGTGTCACTGAGGGTGTCAGTTCTCCCCTGAGAGTAAATAAGACGTGACTGCATTTTTTCCTTCTGGGTGAGGGTTATGTTTTAGAGCAAGGGTTGGCAAACTACTACTTCCTGTAGGCCAAATCTGTTTTTTGTAAATAAAGTTTTATTGTAACACAGCCATGCTCCTTTGTTTGTATATCATCTACTGCTGCTTTCACACACTGTAAGGGCAGAACTGAGTGGTTCCTGCAGAGACCATACGGTCTGTATAGCCTAAAGTATTTAATATTTGACCTTTTACAAAAGAGTTTACCAAACCCTGTTCTAGAGCTTTAAAATTGAACAGAGGCAGAAATAAATGAGATGTTACTATATTTAGTAGTCTCCACTAACCTGCCTGTTCAATTATTTGCAGCACCACATCCCTTAAATGTATTTTGGATAAACAAGAGTTTATTGCAGTAGGCTATGTTGGATAAAGAACAAACAGCCCTCAGTAGCACATTGTGAATATTAAGAGGTGGTGAAGCTGTGATTGTCAAGCCAAGTTGTTTGGGAATCTTCATTTTAGTATTTGTTGCTCTAGTGTGATCAGTATATAACACGATGCAAAATTATATAGCTTTCTGTTGTGTGCTGTAGAATGTTGTTCTAGAGATATTACCAGTTGGTAGCTCCTTTTTTCATGCAAGTATTCAAAGTACATGTAAATATGTCTGTTGTCCTTTTCTGTTACATGAAAACTTCCCCCTCCCCAACGCTGTAAGATTCAGAAGCATAGTGTACAAAAAAGGATCTTGAACTTGGGTTTGAATCCTGACTCAGTCACTTTATAAAGGAGAAACTTCAAGTTACATTGCCACCGCCAGCCTCAGTTTCCTTGCCTGTAAAACAGAGGTAGGAATCCAGGCTATGCTTGCCACACAAGGAGGACCAAATGAGACTCAGCATACTAGAAGGCTCTACAGCGCATATTATTACTTGTGTCTTTAATAATGTTCTCAATTTGGTTCACTTTCTCCTCATACAAAGATGTGTATGTTTATGGAACAGAATATACAATGGATTCTGCGTGAACTAAAATTGTCAACTGCACTGGGTATGAGTCTGCAAGCGTGAAGGAGGCTGGGTGAGAAAGCCTCTTCAACCAGCATATGTATTCCTCTGGTCTCTGCTTTATTATTCACGTCTCTAATGTGAAAGTTTATGCTTTAGTGCAGAGCTCCTGGGAAATATGCAAAGAAAAAAGAAAAGGTAACCTTGGAGGGGAAAAGAGGTAGTGCTTATGCCAATACAAAAGCAGGAATAGAAGCAAATAGTTGCTGGTTTCTTTTAGCTATAGTTCTTTAAGTGAATCTGGTATATATACAAGAAGGTAGTTAATGTTTTAAAGATGAAGGAAGGAATAGTTTCTTTTAATGAAAATAGACTCCAGTGCTATGGAAATGAGAAGTCCCCTGTGATGAGGCTAGATAGAGTAGAATTACTGAAGGATGAAGTGAACGTACGTGGCTCCATTTTGTTTTTCTTGGAGGCCGTGAAGAAAACCAGACAGCTTACTCGGTGTAAGTTATTTATACTTGTAAAAAAACACCCCGTTTTTATAATTTAAGGGGATGCTAATGGTTCAGCTTTGGATTGCAATTACATTAAATGTATTTTCTCATAATCTTGTTTTCAAATGATTTAAAAAGTTTTACCAGAAAATCCAGAATTCTTTTGCCGAATTTGTTTTTTAAATGCTTTAGACTTTTAGATAAAATATTTTAAAATTATGACCTTGAATTTGAATTTAAGGGACTCCTTCAACCTCCTCTTTTAATTTCCTTTGTTATTTGGAGGGAATTATCCAAGTTGTATCAGTTAGCTATTGTTGTGTACCAAACAGTTCCAAAACATAGTTTTGGATTAAATGGATAAATGATTAAAAGGATAATCATTGAAGATTTTCATGAGTCTACCAGTTGGCTGGGGAGTTCTGGTTATCTAAGCAGATTCTGATTATTTTAGCAAGCCTTACTCATGCATTAGGAGTTAGCTGGCAGACCAAGATGACCTTCCTTGGTAAAGTCAATGCTCCTTCCCACGTCTCTCATATCCCTCCAGCAGGCTAGCTCAGGGATGTTTTCATAGTGGTGTCTGGGGTGGAAGCATGGGCAAGTCCAGTTGTGTAAAATGGTAGCTGGCAACACACATGCACTTTTCAAGTCTCTGTGTGTGTCACATTTGCTAACATCCCACTGGCCAAAGCAGTTTGTGGTGGAACTCAGAGTCCAAGTGGAAGATTGTAAAGTTATGAGTCAAAGTGTGCATACATAGGAAGGCCATGAGTTGGGCCATTAATACGCTCAGTCTACCAGAAGTCATTTCACCTTTTTTCCTCCATCTTAACAGCCTCCCTTTTGGAAATTTAACCTTTACATACTGTGTAAAACCAAACCAAACAAACAGAAAAAAGCTCAACTTACCTGGTTACTTTTCAGCACTGTTTTTAAAGCTTGGTCAGGGAGTAAGTTGTTATTACAGGCTAAAATTAAAATTTTGCTTATTTACTTACACACTTCTCCCCTCACTCCTCCTTTTTAAAGCAAATTGAGTTTAAGCCACAAATTCTTGAATAATGAGGTTGGTTCTTTTTCAGTTTTATTCATATCTATCCCTGAGCTCTATTCTGTCTCTAATCAATTTCTGTATTTTGGAGCCGCTATTACTATAGCATTTGCTGGGTGAGTCTGTGGGGTTTTGATCATGCTTTCATATGTTCTTGCTGTTTGATTTCCTCTCTCCTTAACTCCAGGTTTGCACTTCTTCCTGCCTATTCTACATGTCATAGAGGAACTTCAAACTGGACATATTTTAAAGAATACTGGTTATCCACTTTGCCCAGTCACGCATACCTTCAACCAACAAATATATATTTGTTGAGTGACTTCCATACTATTTCAGGCATTAGTAATATACTAGTGTAAAAATAGACAAAATGGAGGCCATCCTAGAGTTTATAATCTAATGGGTATTGACAGACATTAAACAAATGTGTGAATACATAATTTAATGCTTGGCAGCGATAAGGGTTATTGAGAAAATAAAGCAAGGTGAGCAGAAAGGGAATGATGGCGGAGGTGCTTTTTTGATTAGTGTTGAGGGAAGGCTTCTGAAGTGAGGGAGTGAGCCATGACAATCTGGGCAAAGTGTGCTGCAAACGGGGATTAGTGGATGCAAGGCTGTCTGAATGGCGTTTGGTGCTGCAGCAGCTGTACTTCCAATGGAAAGAAGGGTAGGAAGTGAGGTTGGGGAGACAACCGGTGACCAGATCACGCAAGGCCTTTGTAGACAACAGTAAGCTCGTTACCTTCTTTCTAAGTGCCATGGCAATCCATTGGTGGATTTGGGGCAGGGAAGAGACATGGTCTGATTCTGACTGCTGTGGGGGCACAGGCTGTAGGGAGGCAAGGGTGGAAGTTGGGAGGCTATGACAGTCATGTCAGGGGCTGTGTTAGGAGAGTAACAGTGGAGATTGTGAGAGGATGGCAGACTGTGGAGCTCTCCAAAATGTGTTTCATTTAAAGAAGCCAAATTTAGATACTGTGATCAGTTCTGCCAAGTCGAGCCTGTGGAGAAGTATCTCCCAAAGTAGACCCAACAGACTTCCGGTGACATCTCAGTTACTTTTAGGTGCTGTGTCACATGCATGGACTTTTAAATTTTAATAGTTACTGATGATTTTAATGTGGATTAGAAATGTATAAAACTTGCATGTAAAAACGATGATTTTATAGTTATTACTTGGAGTGAGGAAAAAGTATTGAGTGTAGTGCAGACTTGAATGCAGAAATAGCAAAAATCTCTAGGGTTATATCAGAATGATTGGATTTAGAACATGCTGACAGGATTATTTGTTAGGTTGAGTCCTGAGGGATAGTGAAGGATAACTCTGGTAGTATGTAATCAGAATTAGATATTACCCCTTATTGATTATCTACTGAGTGTCACTCTATGTTAGGCACTTTCTATATGACTTAAGCTTTCCTTGCAACTCTATGTGATGTAGGTGGTAATTGTCTTTTGTTTTTTTTTCATTTAACAGATGAGAGAAGTGAAGTTCATAGAGAATAAATAGCTTGTTTTAGGAAGTCTCTGATTTTTCAGGTATTACAAGATTAGCTCTGGTAAATCCTCTGCAAATAGGAACTTAAACAGTGTACAAACAGTCTGTTTTGTACACTACTGTCTCCTTAGAACATAGAAACATTTCTAGTATATGATAGACATTAATCAATACTTGCTAAATGAATGAAAGGAAAAAGAATGGTTCTTGTATTTAGATCTTAATTAAGAGTGGTATATTTTGTTTTCCTTATTATAGAATGAGTTTTAGGAAGTAATCTCTTGGAGTTTAATGGGAAGCCATTTTCATCATAAGATGACTTCCTGTGTCCCCTAAGTGCAGGTTTCCCAATGTCCAGATCTTGGCCTTATATTTTTCTCCTTATTCTCCTATAAGGACCTGGCTCTTCTGGCCATAACTACATGTGCAATCCCCAAATCTCATTGTTTGATCCTAAGCTCCAGTTGTAGGATGTATAAACCCACTAACAAACCTAGAGCCACTTTAGGGCAACATAACCTTGGCCAAGTGACTTAATTGCCCTTGAGCCTTAGACTCTGTCAGTAGAAGGAAGAGATGGAAGGAGAAACTGAGCCTTGATTTGAACAAAACCTATGGGCACTAGAAGAAAGAAAGACAGGGTGCTTAGGGAGGATGACATTAGGGGAAAAAAGACCTAGAAAGCAAACAGAATTGAATTTCTATTCCTTTTGAGCACCTTTATTTTGTTTTCTCTCTAGAACTTTCTAAGGAGTTACAAAAAGACTCTTTTACGTAAGTTTTGTCAAAAGGCTTAAATTTATTTTTTCTTAAAAAAAGGTAAAGTATTGAAAATAAAGCCATTCAAGCATTTAGAGTCCTGGAGAGACTCTAACCTGCAGGTAGAGCAGCTTCGCACACATCCTTTCTCTGCCAGCAGCAGCTGCACAGAGCTTGCTGGAAGGTCTGAGGCAGGGTGTGACAAACTGACCTGACCGAATGAAGGGGCTTCTGGAAAGGGGAGGAGCTCCACACAGGAGCATTGCTGGTGGTAAGGCGAGCCTGTGGAGGATGTCTCTCCTCTCTGCCTTTCCTTGCAGAGCTGGGAGCTGTGGAGAGTGGAAAGTGTGTCTGAATGACTTCACATGTTTAGTGAAGCTCATTGCCAGAACTGCGCCTTGCCCTGTCGCCTTGAATCTGCTGATCAGCCCTGGCAGCACACATTTTTTAAATTATTTAAAAAGGGACAAGGGTTATAAAGATGAAAACCACATTTTTACCAGCCTCTGCAAACTCCTAATTTGGTGGGTGAAGGACACATAAATAAAATTTCCAGTATAAGGAGTGGAGGTAAGTGCTATAGTCTGAATTTTTGTATCCCTCTCAAATTCATATGCTGAAACCTAATCACCAAAGTGGTGGTATTAAGAGGGGGGCCTTTGGGAGGTGATTAGGTTATGAGGGCTCTCTCTCCATGAATGAATTAGTGCCCTTATAAAGAGGCTTGAGGGAGCCTGTTTGCCCCTTCCATCTCGTGAGGACACATAGAAGGTGCTGTCTATAAGGTATGAGCCCCCACCAGACATTTAATCTGCTGGTGCCTTGATTTTGAACTTCACAGCTCTCAGAACTATGAGCAATAAATTTCTGTTGTTTATAAATTGCCCAGTATAAGGTATTTTTTTTTTTTTTTTTTATATAGCGGCTCAAACGGACTGAGACAGTAAGCCAAACACAGAGGTCAACACCCACCTTGGGAGGATAAAAAAATTCCAACTGGGTGGATCTGAGTGATGACTTGGAAAAAATAGGATTCAAATTAGGCCTTGAGGCAAGGATGTGACTGATGCTTATCTTTAGGAAAAAAAGGTTGTTTTACTCTAGGTAAAGGAAATAGCCTCTTCAAAGGCTTTGAAGCAGAATAATGCTGGGGGCTGGGGTGGGGTCAGGGAGCATGGTACATCAAACAGGGAGGGAGTAGAGTGCATAGTGTTGGGAAGAGCACCATGAAATTGGAATGACAGAGGTGAAAGCATATGGTAGTATGGATTGCATACCAGATGAACTCTTTTGACTTTTTGGGTTGGCATGGGGAGCCATTGACACTTTGGTGAGGGGATCTGAGGAGTGGAGTGGTGGGGCAAGGCCATGATCAGCTGTGTGTGTGCCAGGGCAGCAAGATTTGTTAGCTTAAAAAAACTTTTTGAAACAATTTTAATTTAGAGAAAGTTGCAAGAATTGTCAAAAAGTTTTAGGATATTCTTCATCTGAATTTACCAATTGTTAACATTTTGCCACATTTACTTTATGATTCTCTTGTTCTTTAACATATGCATATTATTAAGAGCACTTTTCTAAACCATTTGAAAGTAAGTTGCAGACATCATACCCCATTACCCCATGTGGTAATATCTAATATCTGAAGTCTGATCTCCAAACTTTATTCAAATTTCACCAGTTGTCCCAAAATATAGGAGGTCTCTTTCTCCCTTTCTTTCTTCCTTCCTCCCTCCCTTGCTTCTCTGCCTCCCTTCCTTTCCTTCCCTCCTTCCTTCCTTCCTTCCTTCTTTCCTCTCCTTTCCTTTCCTTTCCTTTCCTTTCCTTTCCTTTCCTTTCCTTTCCTTTCCTTTCCTTTCCTTTCTCCTTCTTTTCTTCTTCCTTCTTCCTTCCTGTCTGTCTGTCTTTCTCAGATCCTCAATTATGATAGGTTATGTCCCAAAAATATTAATATGCCTAACCTATCAAATGTCATAGCTTAGCCTAGCCTACCTCGAATGTGTTCAGAGCACTTACATTAGCGTGCAGCTGGGGAAAATCACCTAATATAAATCACGTAATAAAGTAAATTACATAAATATTTCATGTAATTTGTTGAATACTGTACTGAAAGTGAAAAAGTATCCAAAATATGGTTTCTACCAAATGTGTTTACTTTTGCGCCATCACAAAGTTGAAAAATCCTAAGTTGAACCATCCTAAGTCAGAGACCATTTGTAGCCTGGGTGACAATGAAATAGACTTGAGTGGAAGCACTGACAGTGAGAATAAGACAGCCATTTCAGAGTTGAACACAATAAGATTTGGCAACAATGGGCTTTAGGGTAAGAGAGGGAGTAAAGTAAAATGGGCTTTAGGGTAAGAGAGGGAGGAAAGCTCTCTGGTAATGAGGTTGTAGTTTACAGGATTGATGTCCTTAACCAACAAGGATCTCAGGAAAGAGAATCAAAGTGCAAGGGGGTGCTTATGTTTCGGATTTTTCATTTAATAATAATAATTAGATTTCCATAGTGCTTTCAAAGGCAGAAAGGCAGTATGATTGGAGGCAGCTTATGGTAGTGATCAAGAGTAGGAATTCCGGTGCTAGACTGTCTGGGTTGGAATCAGGCTTTGCTGCTTATTAGCTGTGTGACCTGGGACAAATGATCTAAGTTGGCTGTGCCTCAGTTTTCTTATCTGTGAAATGGGAATTTTAACATTGTTTCCCTCACAGGATCATTATGAAGATTAGATTAGTTATTATTTGTAAAGTGTTATTATTTATAAAGTATTATAAGCCATTCTGACATATAGTAAGCACTGTATGTGTTTGCTAAATCAATATAAATAAACTTATTTTCCCATATTACTGAATCCTCACCAGCAAATCTGTGAGGAAAGTACTATTATTATTACTGCTAATTGGGACTCAGGTGTTACATGGTTTGCCCAAAACCATATAACTATTGGTAAAAATGCTCATTCTGTTCCACATACCAGACTATCCCTGGGCTCACTACATGAGGATACCTAATAGGCCATAGAAATGGGCTAGTGTCTCAGCATAGGCATACTTTGGGAGTATTGTGGGTTCAGTTTCAGACCACTGCAACAAAGTGAATATTGCAATAGGGCAAGCCATGCAAACATTTTGGTTTCCCAATGTATGTAAGTTACATTTCTAGTATACTGTAGTTGATTAAGTGTGCAAATAGCATTATATCTAAAAAAAGTGCATACCTTAATTTAAAAATACTGGTTGTTAAAAACAATGCTAATGATCACTGAGCCTGCAGCAAGTTGTAATTTTTTTGCTGATGGAGAGTCTTGCCTTGACATTGATAGCTGCTGAATGATCAGGATGGTGGTTTCTGAATGTTGGGGTGGCTGTGACAATTGCATGAAATAAGACAACAATGAAATTTGCTACATCAGTTGACTCTTCCTTTCATGAAATATTTTTATGTAACATGCAGTGCTGTTTGATAGCATTTTATTCACAGAACTTTTCAAAATTGCTGTCAGTCCTCTCAAACCCAGTTGCTGCTTTTTATCAACTAAGTTAATGTAATATTCTAAATGCTTAGTTGTTACTTCCACAATGTTCACAGCATCTTCACCAGGAGTAGATTCCATCTCAAGAGACCACTTTCTTGGCTCATCTGTAAGAAGCAGCTCCTCAAATCTTCAAATTTTATCATGGGATTGCAGCAATTCAATCACATCTTCAGGCTCCACTTCTAATTCTAGTTCTCTTGCTATTTCCACCACATCTGCAGTGACTTCCTCCCCTAAAATCTTGAACCACTCAAAGCCATCCATGAGAACTGGAATCACTTCTTCCAAACTTCTGTTAATATTGGCATTTTGGCCTCCTCCCATGAGTCATGAATGTTTTTAATGGCATCTAGAATGGTGAATTCTTTCCAGAAGGCTTTCAATTGACATTGCTCAGATCCATTAGAGGAATCACTGTTTATGGCAGCTACAGCCTTACAAAAATATATTTCTTAAATAATAAGCCTTGGAAGTCAAAATTACTCCTTGATCTATGAACTGCAGAATGAATATTTTGTTAAAGGCATGAAAACAACATTAATCTTGTACTTCTTCATCAGATCTCTTGAGTGACTAGGTGCATTGTCAATGAGCAGTAATATTTTGAAAGGAATCTTTTTTTTTTTTTGGAGCAGTAGATCTCAACAGAGGGCTTAAAAAATTCGGTAAACCATAATTAAACAGATGTGCTGTCATCTAGTCCTTGTGGCTTTATTTATGGAGCACAGGGAGAGTTGGTATAGTGTAATTCTTAAGGGCTTAAGGATTTTTGGAATTACAAATGAGAATTGGCTTCAATTTAAAGCTACCACCAGTATTGGTCCTTAACAAGAGAGTTAGCCTGTCTTTTGAGGCTTTGAAACTAGGAATTGTCTTCTCTTTAGCAATGAAAATCCTAGGTGGCATCTTCCAATATAAGACTGTTTTGTCTAGATTGAAGATCTGTTGTTTAGTGTAGCTACCTTCACTGAAAATCTGTTGTTCAGTGTAGCTGCCTTCATTTGTTATCTTAGCTAGATTATCCAGTTCACCTGCTGCAACTTCTTCCTCAGCATTTGCTGCTTCACCTTGTACTTTTCTGTTATGGAAACAGTTTATTTTATTAAATCTCATGAACCAATCTCTGTTAGCTTCAAACTTTTCTTCTGCATCTTCCTTATCTCTCTCAGCCTTTGTAGAATTGAAGAGTTAGGGCCTTGCTCTGGATTAAGCTGTGGCTTAAGGAAATGTTGTCACTGGTTTGATCTTCTATTCAGACCACTCAAACTTTCCCCATATCAGCAATAAGGCTGTTTTGCTTTCTTATCATTCATGTATTCACTGGAGTAGCACTTTTAATTTCTTTCAGAACTTTTCTCTTACATTCACAACTTGGCTAACTTGCACAGGAGCTTTTGGCTATTCTTGGCTTTTAACCTGCCCTCCTCACTAAGCTTATTCATTCCAAGCTTTTGATTTAAAGTGAGATGTGCAACTGTTTTTTTCACTTGAACACTTCAAGGATATTGTAGGGTTATTAATTGGCCTAATGTCAATATTGTGTCTCAGGGAGAAGGAGACCTGAGGAGAGGAGAGATTTATGGGAAAAGCCAGTCAGTGAAGCAGTTAGAGAATACATATTATTCATTGATTAAATTTGCCGTCCTATATGGGCATGGTTTGTGGCATGCCAAAACAATTACAACAGTAGCATCCAAGATAACTGATCACATATCACCCTAACAAATACAACAACAATGAAAAATTTTAAAATATTATAAGAATTACCAAAATGTGACAGAGACATGAAATAAGCACGCACTGTTGGAAAAATGGTGCTGATAGACTTGCTCAACACAGGGTTGCCACAAACCTGTGATATGTAAGAAACACAGTATCCGCAAAGTGCAATAAAGCAAAGTGCAATAAAACAGATAAGGGCTGGAGGCTCTGGAGTTGAAAGCCCTCTACATGGAGATGATCATTGAAGACATGGGATGTATGCAGTCACTAAGAGAGAAGATGTAGAAGAAAAAGCTGAGTGTTGGAGAATGTTGCCTATGGGGTGTGAAGATGAAGGGGAGCTGGTGACTGAGACTGGGTAGGAGCAGTCAGAGAGGTAGGAGACAGAACAGGAGGGGGTGGAGTGAAGGAAAGGAAGAGAAGTAAGGGCTTAAGAAGGACTTGGCCATTCTTTAGGCAAACGAGGCAGACAAATTCAGAGCAGAGACCTGGGATAGTGACGAGTGGGTTTCTTAGTTACCATAGTGAGAATGGTTCATTGGCTTGGTGAGGACAGATGCTTATTTATGGGGCTCAGGAAGAATGGGAAGAAAGACATGGATTTTATAAATGTGTGCTATTCTCTTAAGCAGCTTGGCAATAAAAGGAAGGAAAACTTTGAAAGAAACAGGTAAAGAAAAGGTCTCTCTCCAAAAGAGGCAATTGTCTTGGTCATCCAGGAGGTAAAGGCAAAGGCTTGAAGATGCAGGAAATGGTGGGGAGGATGGAGAGAGCTGGCAGGGATAGAATCAGGAGCATGGCTGTAGGGATTGGTCTCAGGAAGAAATAGAGACACTGCTTCAAGATTGGAGGGAAGGCTGGGAACAGTGGGTGGCTCATGCCTGTAATCCCAGCAATTTGGGAGGCTGAAGTAGGAGGATTGCTTGAGTCCAGGAGTTCAAGATTAGCCTGGGCAACATAGTAAGATCCTCATCTTTGCAAAAAGGAAAAAAAAGCTAGCCAGACATGGTGGCACATGTTTATAGTTCCAGCTACTTCAAAAGTAACCCTGACTGTTTTTTTTTTTTTAATTGTACTTTAAGTTTTAGGGCACATATGCACAATGTGCAGGTTTGTTACATATGTATCCATGTGCCATGTTGGTGTGCTGCACCCATTAACTCGTCATTTAGCATTAGGTGTATCTTCTAATGCTATCCCTCCCCCCTCCCCCCACCCCACAACAGTCCCCAGAGTGTGATGTTCCCCTTCCTGTGTCCATGAGTTCTCATTGTTCAATTCCCACCTATGAGTGAGAACATGTGGTGTTTGGTTTTTTGACCTTGAGATAGTTTACTGAGAATGATGATTTCCAGTTTCATCCATGTCCCTACAAAGGACATGAACTCATCATTTTTTATGGCTGCATAGTATTCCATGGTGTATATTGCCACATTTTCTTAATCCAGTCTATCGTTGTTGGACATTTGGGAAAAAGTAACCCTGACTCTTAAAAAAAAAAAAAAAAAAAACTGAAGGCGAGAAAGAGACTGTGTGTGATGACCTATGACATTTCATATGAAGGAAGGAAAAATTGAGATAATTCACTGAGAATTGCCTCAATTTTTGTTGAGTGGGCAATGAAGCTGTTTGTTGAGAAAGTTAGAAGTATATTTGAGGATCTGAAAAGACTTGAAAAGTTAGGATGTAGACTGGGCATGGTGGCTCATGTCTGTAATCCCTGCATTTTGGGAGGCTGAGGCAGGTGGGTTGTTTGAACTCAGGAGTTCAAGACCATCCTGGGCAACATGGTAAAATCCCATCTTTATTAAAAATATAAAAATTAGCCAGGTGTGGTGGCACTCACCTGTGGTTTCAGGTACTCAGGAGGCTGAGGTGGGAGAATTGCTTGAGCCCAGGAGGCAGAGGCTGCAGTAAGCAGAAATCATACCACTGCACTCCAGCCTGGATGACAGAGCAGGACCTTGTCTCAAAACAAACAAACAAACAAACAAAAACCAAAAACCAAAAAAACAACAACAAAAAAGAAAGTTAGGATGTGTATTAGAGATGAAAAAGGGGACTGTCTAGTGAGGGAGGACCAGCATTTGGACTGGTTGATTGACTTGGTTCTACAAGGTATTATCATGGGACTTTCCTTAGTGACTGATAAGGTTTGGCTCTGGGTTCCCACCCAAATCTCACGTCAAATTGTAATCCCCATGTGTCAGAGGAGGAGCCTGGTGGGAGGTGACTGGATCTTGGGGGTGGATTTCCCCCTTGTTGTTCTTGTGATAATGAGTGAGTTCTCATGAGATCTGAGTATTTAAAAATGTGTGGCACATCCCCTTTCTCTCTCCTGCTCTGCCATGCCAAGATGTGCTTGCTTCCCCTTCCCCTTCCATCATAATCATAAGTTTCCCGAGACCCCCAAGTCATGCTTCCTGTTAAGCCTGGGGAGCTGTGAGTTAATCGGACCTCTTTTCTTCATAAATTACCCAGTCTCAGGTAGTTCTTTATAGCAGTGTGAAAACGGACTAATAGAGAAAATGTGACACCCCAGAATTAAGGCAGAAGAAATGGATTGGGCCAGTGTAAGTATGGGTTTTAGTGAAAGGTTAAGAATACTAGGAAATCTCAGAGTTCAGAGAGAATTCAGTTGGAGATGGTTGACCATAGGCTGTGAAGGCAAGAGGAGGCTGAACAAGCTAGGTTAATGCTCCAAACTTTTCCTGTGAAATATCCATAATGACAGAGAAGAAGGAAAGCATATTTCTGAGGCTCCAAGTAGCCTCTTAGAAGTTGAAAATTCTGAAGTCTTAAGTTTTAACTTTAAAATATTTAAAATTCCAGGTCTGGGCATGGTGGCTCATGCCTGTAATCCCAGCACTTTGGGAGGCTAAGGCAGGCAGATCACAAGGTAAAGAGTTCAAGACCAGCCTGGAGAACGTGGTGAAACCCCGTCTCTACTAAGAATACAAAAATTAGCTGGGTGTGGTGGTGCATGCCTGTAATCACAACTACTCCGGAGGCTGAGGCAAGAGAATCGCTTGAACCCAGGAGGTGGAGGTTGCAGTGAGCAGAGATTGTGCCACTGCACTCCAGCCTGGGCAACAAAGCAAAAATACATCTCAAAAATAAATAAAATAAAATAAAATAAAATAAAATAAAATAAAAAAGTAAAATAAAATATTTAAAATTCCAGTGTGGATCTGTTAAAATAAAGTAGTAGATGGTAGTAGGTGATTGATTTCTCAGTAAATAGACACCTAAAATATATATGCCATATTTTTCCATGACAAGGGCCTGTACTGGGTGGGGGTGAACTGGGAATTTGTATCCCAGTTTAAGAAGACTGGAAGAACAAAGAAAAGTAAGGGCAAAATCAACTACTGAGAACAATGAAGGGGCAGGATAAATTCAACAGGAGGGAAAGAGTAGGAAATGTTGAAAAATTTGAGACTGGCAGATCTTGAAAATGAGACAATCCTAGTTGATAATGGGCTCCAAAGTGTAATCAAGAAATCTTCCAAGGGATGGAGATAAAGAGATGGAGGCTGTCTTGAGTGATTTCAATCTCATTGAATTGCTCCTGACTTAGATTCCCAATACAAAATTTCTCTCTTGTGGTGCACAGAAAAAATATTAATGTTTAAAAAGATGCATTTGTAAAATGTTAAGCCAGACATTTATTTTTAAACATTGTCTTGACATCACAGAGAGATTAATAGAGCCGTTCTAAATTTTCTTAGGGAACATATTTGGTATCTGCCTCCTATTGTACAATCTCCATGAAAAGTGAGAGCAAGAAGAACTATAAAATTGAAATGCCAATTGTGATATCAAGTAATTTTTAAATGAATGCATCTTTCAATTCATTGATAGGATAAATCCTTATTTACTTTATCCGTGAGGGTCTCTGTCTTGAACAACAAGCAGCCAATTTGTGGAATTAGTGGCTGTTTCAGGAGGGTAAGTAACCTCTCATTTATGACCATCTCGTTCCTATGTTTTAAGATAAGATTGTGGACAAATGCTTCCATTCAACCTAGTAGATGCATTTTGGCAATGGCAGATCACACAAACAGTGGATAACAATAGCAGAAGAAATGATATAGTCAGAAGTCTAACGTTAACCATTTGTTCCTAGAGTTTTGAAATACAGTCAGTCCCCAACTCATGATGGTTCGACTTAGAATTTTTCAACTATTTTTATGATGGTGTGAAATTACATGCATTCAGTAGAAACTGTTCCCTTCCTGTTGAATTACTCTGCCCCTTCATTGTTCTGTGCAGTTGATTTTGCTCTTCCTTTTCTTTTTGTTTTCACTTTCAGTGCAGCATTTAAAATTGCAAGAGATATTCAGTACTTTATTATAAAGTAGGTTTTGTGTTAGATGCTTTTGCCCAGCTGTAGGCTAATGTGAGTTTGGGGCATGTTTAGGTAGGCTAGGCTAAGCTATGATGCTTGGTAGGATAGGCATATTAAATGCATTTTTGAATTAATGATATTTCGACTTACAATGGGTTTATTAGGACATAATCCCATTGTAAGTTGAGGAGCATCTGTAATTATAATATCAGATATTGATAGCTTCTATTGGTAAGTAACTTCAATATTTCCCACCCTTTTTTTAAAAGCTTGATGAGCATACAAATAATAAATAATTAATGTTTCTAGTAGAAAAGAGGTAAGTAACAGGAACAGACATCTTGGACCATCTTAAACGAACCAATGGGAATGTCACCATGCACATCCTTCCAAACTTTGTTTCAAGCTATTTCATGTCAAATTTATGCTTATACAAGTGGAATAATATGTATGTTATGTCTTACATTTTGTGGAAGTCTTGACTTATGGAGGGTGAGCATTTAGTCTATTTTAAACTACCTTAGGAAAATGATCTAAAGCATAGTGAAAAGAACATAAAGCAAGAGGAATGAAGTGTTAGTTTAATGAAATTGTTTAGTGAAATAATGCCAAGGACTAATATATTGAAGAGATATTTCTTCAGCTTGGCATGATTTCAGGAAGCAAGCGGGTGCATTTAATAAATTAAATTTTTATTTAATTATTTATTTTTATTTACTTACTTATTTTTTTTTTAAAGATGAAGTTGTGCTGTCACTCAGGCTGGAGTGCAGTGATGCGATTATAACTCACTGCAGCCTTGAACTCCTGAATTCAAGCAATCCTCCCACCTCGGCCTCCCAAATAGCTGGGACTACAGGCATGTGCCATCATGCCTGGCTAATCAAAAAACAAAACAAAAAAGTTTATAGAGATGAGGTCTCACTTTATTGTCTAGGCTGGTATTGAAATCCTGGCTTCCCACCATCCTCCCACCTTGACCTCCGAAAGTATTGGGATTACAGGCATGAGCTGCCATGCCTGGCCTGGCCTTGCTTTTTTATTTTTTAGCTTTTATAGCTCCATACCCTCTAATGCCACCACAGTATGATGAGTGGAAATTTGGATACCATGTTTAGCACTGATTTTCTCCCTTGGCGAGGAGGCACCACTATCACGCTATGTTGAGTTTTTGGCAGCCAAGATCAGAGGGACTGTCTTGTAATGGCCCCATCCCTGAGATCTGTGGGAACAACCCAGGAGACAGGCACTGACTGCTTCCAGGGGAAGCAGCAATCAGTGCGCTGAATTCCTTACCAAGCTGAGTATCACTGAACTTCAAAACTGTGCGAGGAGTAGAGTTTTTTTAACTTCCTCTGCTCTGTCAACAGCTGACTTAGCTGATTTTTGCCTGTGATGATAATATCCAGAGTGATGACTGGATTCTCATAATCTGCTTCTCTACTGTTAAGGAGGGATTTTTACCTGATAGCATTTCCCTAATTTTACTTATTTTATTAATTCTTCTATGCCAATTACTTATAAATTTTGGCTTATTTCTGATCACACTATACCATTTGTAAACCATGAAATTCAAATTGATTGATTGCTATAATTGTCTCCCATCCGTATTCTGGATGAATCAAAGATGAGGCTGGCAGTGTTTCTTCCCTTTGAAAACATTTGATTCATTTTCACAAACAGAAAAATTACATGGCTTCATGGAGACATTGATGTGTTCTTCTGGAAGGGTTGGGCCTCTATTCATTGAGAATCACTAATTTAACAAAAAGCCCACAGATCACTGTATGAGTGTGTGTGGGATGGGGAGGAGGAGAGAGAGAGAGAAGGAAAGATATGGGTTAAAATTTCATTTGAAGGAACCATTTTATTGTTGGATTAGAAACTAAAGACTGTCCATAAAAAAGAGGAACCATTCTAAAATGTTCATAGCTTGCTGCATGTGTGTATTTTATTTCTTAATAAAGCTCAAGTAGTTTCTCATAAAAGTCAATGAATAGAGAGCCATTTCAGGACGTGTTTGAATTGGCCGTTGGTTGGAGTTTGGCCGTGGCAGGAAAGGACAGCTGTTTGTTGTGGGGCCTCTTCTCCACGGTGTTGGGCAGCACATCTTCAGCTCTTTCTGGGAAGACCCCAAAGTAGGAATAGACCGAGAAAAACAGCATGAGGGCATGACTGCATGCCGGTCAGATGGAATTCAGCCTGTACTTCTCTAGCAGAGCTTCTCCAGGGGTTAGAATGTTTTGCTTTTATAGTCATCTGGTTTGTTTGTTTACTAAGGGCAGAAAGGTCCCAGCCTCACCCGAGACCTCCCGATTCAGTCTCTGTGGGGAGCTGCTTGGGAATCTGTATGTTAGAGAAGCTCCCAGGATAATTGTGATGTGTGGTCATGTTTAAGAGCTGCTAGTGTAAATAATGGTGAACAGTAGCACTGGCTGGAAGCACTGTAGAAATTGTGTGTGTGTGTGTGTGTGTATATGTGTGTGTGTATTGTGCAAGAGCTATGAGATAAAATCAGGCTACTGGAATTTGCCAAGCAGCAGCACGGGAGACACATTAACTAGACGCCAAGGATGTGGCCATAGACTTTCCTAGAAACTCCCTCATCTAGGGTGTGTACTTCTGGATTGCACTGACTAGTCCTGATTAAATCCTGCATGCATAGGCTCAGCACAGGCTGGGCTCCAGAAAAGGCCATTCACAATGTTTTCTTTTAAAATTCCATATACTATTTATCTTCGATTTTCTACCTCCTGCAGGAACCCTAGATCCAACTTTCTATGGTGAGTTTGCAGGGGTTTCTGATGGTTCTCTGGTTTCACGGGTTTCCTTCTTATTTTCTACCCCTTTTATTTGGAATGTCAACCTACAAACTTAAAAGATTGAGCAAACTTTGTAGGAAAACTACAGAAGATGGAACCACATATGATGCTTTCTATTATATGCCCAAAGTCTGTTGTATATGATAAAAATGAGGTTTTATTTACTTCTTGGGTACACCAAACACAAACACTCTCTAATGAGGAAAAGAACCCAATGAGGGGTTATATGCTGGATGCCAATGGATGGCAGTGATTTATGGAACTCTGGGCTCAGTGGTAGTGAAGGATTATCATAAGGGAAGACACTATTCTACAGTTCGGTGTAGCTGGGATGACTTTATATCCTAGTTTGCAAGACAGTCCTGGCCTCATCTGTTGAGCTGGTGTCCCATCTAGTTAAGATACCTCTCATGCTTCCCAGTGTCCTGGTTGAGATAATCCATTTATGTGGTCACCGTGAGGATAGGAAACAGAGATAGGAGATTTTTCTTTGGATCACTGAATACTACTCATTTCATTATATGACTTATCCCATTCCAGGCTCACCCCTAACATTTGAGGGCCCAGGACAAGACCGCCCTATTCCATAACCTATTCCTTCTCTTCTTGCCCTGGCTCCACTGTGCAACTGGAGGATCCTTGTAAGAATATGTGTGGATGAGCCAGCCTGCTCATTCAACTTTATTCACACCCACATCCACTAGCTGCCCATGAACATCCCTCAGGCCTAGGGGTATGCACATTTGTGAGTTGATCTGCTTTGGGAGGGTGAAGACCCACACAGGCCCTGGAAGCTGGTTTTGGACCTCTTGGGGCAGGAAATTCCAGGGTCATGAGTACCTGGGGAAGAGTCGAGAAGGGAAGTTGTCCCTGCAGGTGGGTGTGTATCACAGCCCTGCAGACTGCTGGTTCCATGGAGAGGCATGGCTGGAGAAGGGCAGGAAAGGGCATTCTGAAGCATCAGCCCCCTGATTAGGGATACCTGGCCCTAGAGTGATCCTGTCCTTTTCACTCCTGCTTTTCAGAGATCCTGCTTCTAACACATCCTTGAGCATCTCAGTAAAGCAAGCTTCCTATGCCATTCTGAAGTGTTTGGGTTAAGAATGTTTCTCATGTGAATAATGCTTGGTCACCAGACTGAGGTTCAGCGTATTCTTCATCTGGTCTGATAGAAATCCCTTGTCTTTAAATGTCATATATTTAAGGTAAAAACTCTATTTTGCAGGTTGAAACAAAAACTTAAACTGTATGAGTTAATGTTTTTAAAGTCAACCAAAGGGAAGGCACCTCTTCCCAGTGTGTTTCATCAATTGAAATCTGGTGAATGTTTTTTTGTTTGTTGGTATGTTCCACCATGTGTGTGAGCATGAAGGTAGGAAAACTGTTTGCTCAGTCATTTCCTCTGTGGTTTGGTTTGTTGGAGAATCAGTCAGATGGAAAGGCTTTCCTCTGATGTGATTACAGAATCAAATATTTTATAATTCCCAGATACTTCTGAATCTTGAATAATTATTAAAGTCAGTGAACACTTTCTCTTTCTTTTCCTTGACTTCCTTTGGATTGAACTAGCCCTCAGGGCAACACAATATTATTTCCCTGGGATAGGTGCACTTTCCTCTTCATGGATTATTGGGTGCCTGTAGACAGAGTCCCCATGCACAGCAGGCAGACTGTGCACCGCACGGTCCTGGAGGTAAATTTCACCAAGAGTATGAGTGGGGTTGTGCAACATGGTAGCCCTGCCTATGCATGTTTGGGGCAGGGATTCCCCCCAGCTGTGTATTCCCTGGGAGGCCTGATTTTCCTCCTCTTTCTCTCACCCATCATAAGCATATGGAGAAGATGGGTGTTTCAAGAGAAAAAGTTGAAAATAATGTTATTTTCTGCATTTTCTCCCATTTTTTGAGAGCACTCATTCTCCTTCTAATATTAATGTAGATCAGGAAAATAAAGGCCATCTCTTAAAGAACTAACTATTATATAATAAATTATCAAATAATTATGCCAAAGGTATGTTTACTAACTCCTGTTCTATCTTGGTTGGTTGATTAGCTTTGTTGGGGGTCCAAACAGCTACGGCTTTTCCATTTTTATAAATGGTTCTGCATTTATAAAATTAAGAATGGACATTAAGCTATTAATTAAGAATGGAATTAATAGTGTAAAGGGATCCTTCAAATACCCATGTGTTATTGCTCACTTTTAACCAATAAATCTTATGCCAGAGTGTTCTGCCTGCTTCCAGACGAGCAAGGAGACTCGTGGTCTGGTTCTTGGACTTCCCTAGTAGCATGGCCCCCAAATACCAGTCTCCACTCCCTCCTCAAAAGAAGAAACCAAGAATGCCTCCTGCTCTGGGACGAGAGGAGACATTGGCCTCTGCAGGCTTGCTGAAGAAGGGAGAGAAAGAACAGCAAGAAGCAATTGAACTCATTGATGAAGTACAAAATGAAATAGACAGACTTAATGAACAAGCCAGTGAGGACATTTTGAAAGTAGAACAGAAATATGACAAACTCTGCCAACCATTTTTTTCAGAAGATGTCAGAATTGATCTTCAAAATCCCAAATTTTGGGGTAACAACATTTGTCAACCATCCACAAGTGTCTGCACTGCTGGAGGAGGACGAAGAGGCACTGCATTATTTGACCAGAGTTGAAATGACAGAAATTGAAGATACTAATCAGGTTGCAGAATAGATTTTTATTTTGATGAAAATCCTTACTTTGAAAATAAACTTCTCTCCAAAGAATTTCATCTGAATGAGAGTGGTGATCCATCTTCAAATCCACTGAAATCAAATGGAAATCTGGAAAGGATTTGATGAAACGTTCAAGTCAAATGCAGAATAAAGCCGGCAGGAAGAGGCAGCATGAGGAACCAGAGAGCTTCTTTACCTGGTTTACTGACCATTCTGATGCAGGTGCTGATGAGTTAGGAGAGGTCACCAAAGATGATATTTGGTCAAACTCATTATAGTACTTCGTGGTTCCCGATATGGATGATGAAGAAGGAGAAGGAGAAGAAGAAGATGATGATGATGAAGAGGAGGAAGGATAAAAAGATATTGATGAAGAAGATGATGAGGATGAAGGTGAAGAAGATGAAGATGATGATGAACGGGAGGAAGGAGAGAGGGATGAAGGAAAAGATGATTACTAGAACACTGATAGGTTCCAACTTTCCTGTTTTAAAAATTTTCTCCAGTCCCTGGGAACAAGTTCCAGTCTTTTCTTTTTCCTCTTGTGCTCTGTTGCCCTGTTCTTGAGGTCTCTTTGCTCTACACCATGGTTCTCAACTTACTGCAGAATACAATGGGAAAAGTGTCTCTATGCCTTTCTTTTGAAATTCATTTTTATCCCTTTCTGTCTGAACAGAAACTGTATGGAATCAACACCACTGAGCTCTGTGGGAAAAAAAGAAAAACCTGCTCCCTTCGTTCTGCTGTAAGCTGGAGGGTGCCAGGCTCCTGTATAGTAGTGCATAGAATTCTAGCTTTTTCCTTCCTTTCTCTGTATCTTGGGCTTAGAGAGTAGACCGTGTCTCTATGTGAATATGGACAGTTAGCATTTACCAACATGTATCTGTCTATTTTCTCTTGTTTAAAAAAAGAAAAACTAAAAAAAAATAAATGTGGATCTGAGATGTTTGGGTGGGTTAAGTGGGCATTTTGACAACATGGCTTCTCCTTTGGCTTGTTTATTGTGATATTTGACAGACATCTTTGCAGTTTAAGATGACACTTTTAAAATAAATTCCGTCCTAATGATGACTTGAGCCCTGCCACTCAATGGGAGAATCAGCAGAACCTGTAGGATCTTATTTGGAATTGACTTTCTGTATTGTAATTTTGTTCCTGCTTATTTTTAAATTTTCTTTTTGTTTCACTGTAAAGGAAAGATGATGCTCAGTTTTAAATGTGAAAAGTACAAGTTGCTTTGTTACAATAAAACTAAATGTGTACACATACACAAACACACAACACACACACACACACACACACACACACTTATACCAAAATCACACCACTTTAGTTAGTTGTCCACTGGAAAGGTGCTCTTTGTTTTCGAGCTTCAAAGAAGCTAGTCTTCTTTTATTTGGCTGTGGCTAGGGACTCCACTGAGAAGGAATGGCTATTCTGATATTTGCTTGTTACACTTTTGGTTTTCAGAGGTGGCATATTGAGGAGGTGCACTTATGGATTGCAGCATAAGTATCCATGGGTCCTGGTGTGTAGTGGGTGTGTTCACTCATTATCTTGATGTGCTGCTCACTACCACGTCTCTCCTTACACTACTGGAAACTTTCATTCTTAATAATTTAATTTATCCCTAGTGACTCCAGCCTCCCATGACAGACTGAAAAACCAAACTTGATGAAGTCCAGATATATTTTAATTCTCTTCTATCAAGCCCAAGGGAGAATTTCTTAGCGACTATGCTGACTTACGTGTCTTGAAAAAACTTTAACTGTGGGAATTTTGATGTATAATGAAGCCAGGAGAGGGACACGCTTCATTCCAAAATGCTGCAAATAGAATTTAAGCAAGCAACATGACACACATTCTTTGTTTGTTTTGCTTTTTTTTTTTGCAATGAAATATCACTCTGTTGCCCAAGCTGGAGTGCAGTGGTGCCACCTCGGCTCACTGCCACTTCTGCCTCCTGGGTTCAAGTGATTCTCCTACCTCAGCCTCCCAAGTAGCTGGGACTACAAGCACGTGACACCATGCCCAGCTAATTTTTTTGTACTTTTAGTAGAGAGGAGTTTCACTGTGTTGGCCAGGCTGGTCTCAAAATCCTGGCCTCAAGTGATCCACCCACCTTGGCCTCCCAAAGTGCTGGGACTACAGGTGTAAGCCACTGTGCCTGGGCATGACACATATTCTTAACTATTCTCCAAAAGGGAGAACACTAGAAAAGTGGCAATTTGAAAATAGAAACTGTCCCGTAGCAACTGGATGGCTCATAGCTCCAGTGGTTCTGATAAGCGCTCAGTGGAGAGTCTGATACATATTAGGTGCTCAAGAAAATATTTGTTAACTGAATAAACAAATCAGTTGGATCTTGTTCAGAGAAATTCCAAAGCAGAGAAAATCTGCCACAAGTGCTCACATCAACCATGCCTATTAAGCGGCACCGTGTTGTTTGCTCTCGCAGAAAGGGATTTGATTTGGCATTTCTGAAACAGGCCCCCATCTTACAGACGGCATTGAGACTCAGAAGAGTTACTTTCCTCACAGCTACGAAGCACTAGAACTAGAATAAGAATGTGTGCTTTCTGACTCTGAGTCTAGGATTCTAGGACTTCAAGGGTTTCCTATCTGTTTGAAGTCATGGGGCAGAACAATATAAAGGAGTAGCTGGAAAAACTGAAATGAAATTACTATTCACTCTTACATAGGAAGAATAAAGATAACTCTTGAGGGCCCTGATATATTATAGTAATAAAAATAAGACTGAGGTAGCAGAAGCACATGGACATGCAGGGAACATTTCCAAACATCCTTCAAAAGGCCTAAGTTCTAAGGACAGGAAACATGAGGAAGCAGAGAAGGAAGGAAATGTGTCTAAATTCTTCCAAGCTGTTTCTTTTACTATTCAGGTCAAGCCTTCTATCTCTTAATCAGAATTTCAGGGAAAGCTTATGGCAGATGAGACTTTTGGAGGTACATTAGAAAACAGGAGGGAAAAAGGCCTTATTACTCACTGATTTGTATCCTTGTGTTATTTTATAATATTATTAAAGCTCTTTCCGTGTTATATAGATTCTGTCTCTCCGCTGTACTACAAATATATTAGGACAAGCCTCTTGTCTCTTTTATATATTCCTTGTACTGTGTCTATATGTGGTGGTCTCTCAGTTGAGCAGGCTGTTCAGTTTATTCGAAGTGTTCCAAGGAGCTTGTGTGCCTCCACTGCTCTGACCTCATTTTTGCAATGTTAATTAAGTTGGGTAGATGACCTATTCCACTGATAACACTCACTAGCTCACTGGTATATGGTAAGTAGTTTATTATCTTAGTTAGTTGACCATGACCAGATTAAAGCCCAAAAAGGTAAGTAAAAAAAAATTCAGGTGGTAGAGAGTGGGGAACAGAGGTATAGGACACTGTTTTGGGAAAGTGGATCTTCTTGTGTTCCTACAGAGGATAACTCGGATATGTCAGGATGAGGTATTACAAGAAGAGAGAACAAGAGAGAAGCCTCACCATTAAATCTGGCTTCTGGCCGTGGGTCAGCTTTGCATGATGTTTTGTAGGCTGAGGGTAAGGAAGGAGAAGTTGAGACAAAAACATTACTCTCTGTTTGGTCACTGAGAGCAAAGGTTCTCTTTGTGCTAGCTTATTCTTAAGCAGTATGCATGAGGTGTTTAGGGGTTTATTGCTGAAGAAAATTCATCCTCTTGTGCTAATTGGGCAGGGATTCCAGGGTATTAAAACCAAAATCATTTGACCACCTGAGTTATAGTACTTTTAGTGCTTAGGTTGTTTATTTTCACTGTATAGCACAACCAAATACTATTCAGTCTGGCTGCATGGAATGAGATATGGCTAATTAGATTTCCTGGCTAACCTAGGTTAAGGCAGAAATGCCATATTAACAGTAGCACCCTTAAACCTGGGGAAAGAGGCTCTTCCCTCATGTTACTTGCTTTAGAGGGCCCTGCTGGTCTTCCTCCACTGTGCCATGCCTTATGGAGAGAGGATTCTGCAGACCCATGCGGATATTGTCAAGCCAAAGCACCCCATTCCCTCTTCTAAACCATTTGGTACCCCACAATTCCTACCTAAGTGATCCCAAGATGACTTCCAGGGCCTACATAGGTCTTTCTTGGGGTCTCATCAACCAAAGGTGAACTGTACCACTTGTGTTGAGCACTCCTAGGACCAAAGAGTGTGGGGCTGTGTATGAATCTTAGATGTGTGGGCTGAGGTGTCCTCGGGAGTGTGTGCAAGGCCCCTCACTGCAGAAAAGAACTGAAGGTGGGGAAGAGAAGAGAAGGGAGTGGGCTACTGGCTGGAGACCCCTGGCTCCAAAAATTTTAGGCATGGGCTGACATTTCAAACTCTCCAGTGGGAAACCATTTAGAGCAGTCAACTCACATTGACTACGAAGTGCAGGCACTACTTTGAGTGACTAGGCTTGATCGCAGAGGTCCTTGCGTGGCCTCCTGGTCTGCATGTTGAACAACAGTGGTTATTGTTCTCTGGACGCTAATGCTGTAGGTACTAGATGTGACTGTTCTCCAGAGACATTCCTAAGGAGCTGCTAATGGTGGTGGTGGTAATTGCTATTATTATTTCATGAACATTGAAATCGTTTATTTTTTTGTAAAATTGTCTCCTTGAATACTGGACCGTAAAGGTGTGTGCATGTGTTCTAGCAAATTGAGAATTCTCGTTAATTGAGTTCTGGTTATTTAACTTTTTACTGTAGTTTGTACTTGCTGCTTGTTCAGAGTCTAGGCAATTTTACATGGGCATATTTTATCCTTTCTCCCTATCTCCATTAGTCTTCAAGATCAGGAAGATGATTTATGTCATTTTAAAATAGAGCCTTCCTCTGTCTCTCATTTTCCTTCTTCTCTCTCTCTAAGGTATATTGTTGCCTACTATATCCTGTACCCTGTGCTAGGATTTCTCTTGTGCTAATATTTATTGATAACACATGATGGCTTAAAATGTCATCTAGTGTTTAGCAAATTCATAAAAGAAAATAGCTTTGTTCCCTCACAAATTTTTGCAGGCATTTAAAATTAGCACTTCAATATCCAAGTATTTTGCTTTTTCTTTTCTAGAGAGAAACTAACACCTGTAGGTATTTGTTGACATGCAAAAAATGCGTGCAAGAATTTCAACATTTTATACCCTATAATTGGTTGTATACTATTAATTAGACCTCTTCGTTAGCTCTCTTACTGTATACACTCTTCTGTTTTCCCAAATTCTCTCTTCTTTCTCTAAATTCTTCACCCTGTTCCCCACCCTTTCCCTGCCTTGTCTCTGGGTTTTTGTCTCTCTTGCCTCATTTTTCCTTCTTTCTCTCTCACTTTCTTCCCTCACCCCTTCTCTCTTGTTTACACTCCCCACTCACGTATTTGCCGCTTTGTCTTTGTGTTTATATCTACCAGGGGAAAGACCAACCATCTTTATTTTTAAATTTTATTTTACTTTAAGTTCCGGGATACATGTGCAGAATGTGCAGGTTTGTTACATAGGTAAACGTGTGCCATGGTGGTTTGGTGCACCTATCAACCCATCACCTAGGTATTAAGCCCTGCATGCATTAGCTATTTATCCTGATGCTCTGCTTCGCCTCACTGCCTCCCAACATGCCCTGGTGTGTATTGTTCCCCTCCCTGTGTCATGTGTTCTCACTGTTTAGCTCCCACTTACGAGTGAAAACATGTGGTGTTTGGTTTTCTGTTCCTGTGTTAGTTTGCTGAGGATGATGGCTTCTGGCTTCATCCATGTCCCTGCAAAGGACATTATCTCATTCTTTTTTGTGGCTGCATAGTATTCAATAGTATATATGTACCACATTTTCTTTATTCAGTCTATCATTGATCGGCATTTGGGTTGATTCCATGTCTTTGCTATTGTGAATAGTGCTGCAATAAACATGCATGTGTGTATCTTTATAATAGAATGATTTATAATCCTTTGGGTATATACCCAGTAATGGGATTGCTGGGTCAAATGGTATTTCAGGTTCTAGATCCTTGAGGAATCACCACACTGTCTTCCACAATGGAACCAACCATCTTTTAAAGTAACAAATGACATCTAAGTGTAAAGTCCCAAGTCAAAGAGCTAGAGAGTCATACAGTTTCAGAGTTGTTGCAGTTTTGATGATTGATTCTCTGGCAGGGTCCTCCTCACTTTGTACCTGAAAATATAGGTCTAGTGAATTATATCACTTGTCCAAGCCCACACAATGACCAGGCTTCCTAGCTGTGATTTATCAGTCCAGTCCTTTTCTTAAAAATAGTTTCTGAATATATGCAGGTAAAAATAATAAATAAGCCATCAAAAGTTACAGACATGTATGTCTGCTTGTACGGTGCCAAGGAAAGAAAACAAGCGGGAGGCATGAACATAAATAACAGAGGTGCACTTATGCATTGTTTCTTCAAAAGATCATGAAAAGATAGCTTAGAAATTGCCAGTAAGAACTATGACAAACAAGCTCAGACAAGTTACTGCAGAGAGGATTGTACTTAAAGTTAGAAAGCAGAAGTACACTTGTCAACAGGCAGAAAAGGAGGAGCTATTGACCTTAAAATTGGAAAATGTGATTCAAAAAAAAAAAAAATAAAGAAGTTGATCCTTCTTGATTGTTCTTGTTTTGAAATTTATGGCAACCAGTACAACAAACCTATTTTAATGTATTAATTAAAATTAGTATACTGTGATTTACTTGGGCTAATATAAATGTAAAACCCTTTAAGCTGGACCAGCTGTAATTATATTCCCAAAGATTTGGTTTTTATCATTATTTACAGCTAATAAGACATTTATGATCTCTTTTTGGTTGTCTCTGGTGAAGCATTGTTGGCAATGCTTTCCTGACTTGAAATTCTCATGTGTGTTGAAATCAAATTAGGAAAATGAGTAAGTAAATAACTTATCCTAAGAGTATAATCTCTCCTTTGTGACATAAATTAGAAATGCATTCACATCTGTGGAATAATTCCCAGTTTTGCGACTAAATAATCTGATATGCACAAGCAAACATGCCAATCTTTTCTCAGTCTAGGAGAATTTGGTCACTTTATACTTGAAGAAAACAAGCTATATGTGCTTTTAAATAGATGTATCGTTTTCTCAAAATTGGATTATAAAGAGCTGATCTGAGCTGCAATCAGATGGATAATTAAACAGCAAAGGTAAGAGGCCTCTGATTGCGCATGTTTACAGTGTTAATCGAAAAAATAAAAATATGATTTTTAATCCTAAAGGTAATTTGACCAATGCACATGTACAATGATGTAAGGTTCTCTTACTTTCCATTTTAATCTCAGGATTGTGGAGGCATTTGAACCTAGCTTTCTCACAGAGAATGGATGAAGTTTGACTGGAGAAATCTGACCACATTTTATGTTTTTTTGGGGTGTGTATAGTTGAATGAAAACATGAAGAAGCTACTTTTAAACAATTTTTTAATTTTGTTTTTTCTTCCTTCAGCTATAATGCTTTATTTTCTCAGATCTGTTTAATCATCTGGAATACTTTTTCGAGTGATTTTTAAAATGGCAAGAGATGTTCCCTCTTCCATAATGTAGCTGTTGCCTCTGAAATGCCATAGGTGTTTGAATTTTTTAAATCCTCATTTGTGGCAGTTATACGTTTTGCTTCATGTTATAGTAATTTGGCATGAAAACATATCTTTTGTACCAAATTTTAAACTCTTTGAGGACAGGGTTCATATCATTGTCTTCTTTACCCTGGGCCTTTCATTGGGTTGGTGAAATGTTTGTGGAATCGGCGAATGAAGATAAGACATACATTATCTTCTGAGAGTGGGCAGACATGTGGCAGGCTGTTGCTGGATAATGTGCTCATAATGTCCTGCAGATTAATTTGGTTCTTTGATCGAAAATGAAGTGAAAACATGCATCTGCAGTCCAGCCTTTTCCTGGTGTTATTCAAAATGTAATTCAATGTGATCAATTACATTGAAAATAATTGAGAAATGGGATGACACTTAAATTAGTTGAAGAGAATTGTGGATTTTGCCCTTGGTTCTTTGGATAAGTAAACTTTTAGTGTTTTCTCAGAGATTTACAAAATTCCAGGGGCTGTGTATTCTTGCCTATAGGACATCCAAATCCTGAGGCTTTTCTTCTTATCATTTCTCATTTAACTGCTTATTAATTCTTTCCAAGAGAAGGAATAAGAAACATGAATTTTTGCTGTTAATTGAAACTTCCCTTAAAACTGTTTGGACTGTCTTTTGGGCTGTTGAGAAAAACTATTTGGTCACTTTTCCTGGTTTTTTGAGAGTCCAGGTAGAAGAGTTCTTTATTATTGTTATTACATAGTTAATAATAATATTTGTGTTTCGCTTTTACATAGTATAACTTTTCAACAAACCTGGCAAAACATCATCCAGGCATTCTGGTCACTAAAGATCCTGTTATCAGTTGTGCTGCAAGACATTATTGAGCTGATAGTGTAACTGGTCCAGTTTCCCCCTTTTGTCTCTGTAGAGAGTCCAGCAGCATAGCAGAGGGTCCCATGGAAGTAGGGATAAAAGGGAATTCTTCTTTGCCTTTTAAAAATCTCTCAATTCCATTTAAACCTCTGCAAGTTTTCCTCCTTGGGAGATATGGAGTGGTTCCAACATCCTTAATATCAGTTGCCTTTTGGTCAAATTCAACCTTTAATCCCTTCTAAGAATGGGAAAATAAAGACATCTATTATGATGTCCCAAAGGCCTGTAGTTATTGAGAGAGCTGGCAAGACTAGAATTATAACTTGGGCCTCTGCTATTATGAATATATTGCTTGCTGTGAACTCACTTGGAGTGAACTTGTGTTATTGTAGAAGTAGCAAAGAGGCCAAAAAAGAGACGGGGCAAAAAGACATGATCATCACAAAGAAAAGATAAATGTTTGAGCTGATGGATATCCCAATTTTCCTGATTTGATCATTGCACATTGTGTACAGGTATCAAAATATCACATGTACCTCCCAAATATGTACAACTATTTAAAAATAGTTTAAAAAGTGATCAAAAGCAGTAGCAGAAATATATTCCTTATGTAATTTTCATTGCGTTTGAGCATCTAGGATTTTTGACAAGACACTGGGCTTCCGTCTACCATAGGGTGCTTAGGAGGCCTAGTGATCTCCGAACTGTGGGGTATCAGTTCAAGAGTCTGCTCCAAGAATACGTTAAGTGCTTACTTAATGCAGAGCACTATCTTCAATGCTTTGAAGATTCTGAGTTCTATTTTTGACCCATCTTCTATGATGGGCAATTTATTTTTATGATTTTTGCTTCTGCTTGTCATTTATATGTAGGCGACAGTAATAGTAATGGCCTGGTAACCTTACAGGGAACTGCAGGTTGATGGTGGGGAAGCATCTTATTCTAATACACCCACATAAAGACATAAAGATAGCATTTATATATTTGTAGTGAAATCATTGGTTCATCCTATTTTCTGCAGGTGAAGATAGATATCACCATGTATATGGCCAATTATCTTTATCCAGTTCAATTTGGCCAGGTCAATGAAACTTGTATTTATGTCATACTCTTGTATCGTGGGAGATAGAAGAAGTGTAATAGTGCCCCTAATTTACTTTTGGTAAAATTGAGGTTAAGTGATTTTCCCAAATTTATTTTGATATAAAGTAAATTGCAGATACAAGTTTTTCGGTCCCTAACCTTGTGTTATTTAATTGTTCCACAAAGAAATGCTGCATATTAAAATTATCATTTTAAATGGCTCACTCAGTCCTTTTGTCCCTCCCTTCTCCAAGTAAAACAACTAACCTCTGTTTTTCAGTTTGCTGTGAATTCAGTTCATCCAAACTAGGCTGGGGATAGATTAATTAAATAATTATATAGTGATTAACATGGGGTTAGAATTTATGTCAGATTGGGGCAAAACCACCTTTTGAATACCTAGAAGATAGTGAAATGTACTTGATATTAACATTATCATGAATATCAATCACAGATTTAGAAGTCTTTTGATATATATGAGCTAAATATGGGGTTGAATCCCCACCAATCATATCTTAACAGATTTTTTAAAAAAGATAAGTCTCTGAATCAGCTGGTTTATTTTATTTGTCTCTTTCTCATAAAAATGACAATAAAATTATGGTATGTGAACTTCTGATTATTTAGATTCCAGTTAAACAGGATTTTACTTTAGTTTCTTTTATTATGAAGAGAGAGAATAATGGTTTCTTATTTTTCAATTCCATTTAGAAGGAAGTTGTTTCTTTCAGAACACCAAATGAAGCTTTCTTGCCAGCCATCCTATAGGACCTTTGCACTTGAATCTCTGGTTTCTGAATTGGGGACATTTTAAAATCCTAAGATTTTTCCAAGTGATCTTTAAAAATGGGATCTAGGGAGATTTTAACAAATTAATGGTTTCTGTGTTTAACTCTTTTAAAACATATTTTCACGATCGTGTGTGTGTGTGTGTGTGTGTGTGTGTGCGCGTGTGTGCGGGCAGTTGGGGGGGGTGGGTGAATGGGGATATGGGGAGAACAAACAATAACCAAAGAAACAATAGTGGAACTTAAAAATATTTTCTACTAACTTATTTGCTAATAATTATTCAGGCAGCTTTATGAAAGCTCTTTGGAAATTCTAGAAGTGTTTCCATTTCAGGCTTAATATATTTGGATCATAAATAAATATCAGATACCTTTTGGAGGCATTAGAAACTAAACATTATGCAAAGGCTACCCTCTGTTGCGTCAGGAGCTTGAATTGTTTTCATTAAAATATCTGCTATGAAAGCACTGAGATTAGATGGGATGTTAGCTCCCCTTTTTCCTGCTATCAAATGTCAGAGATTTGTATTGTTGGTAGAAACTGAGATTTCATTTTCCTTCATCCCATTCTGATGCTGGCTTCCCTGAAGCAACACTCCTGTTCCAGATTTTTATGCTCGAGGTAAGTCAGAAAAGGAATAATCGGCGAGGCATGAGTTTGTTGATGAAATGTGGGCGAAAACCAAATTGACATCTTCAGAATGAAAGTGTACGTCTTTGTTTGAATGTGTGAGAAAGAAAAACGCTGAACACAGTCTAAACCTCCTGCTGGTGTGATTATTGAGTAGTGTTGATGGTCAAAATATGAATGAAGGTTTTTCTGTTGCAAAATGCTTTATGTTATGTGCAGGGCAGACATCTGTGTGCCTGCCTTAAATTTATGAACTAATAACATTCTGTTCCAAGAAATCCTGTCAGATCTTTAACAGTACCATTTTGTTCTGAGTTATGCTGGTAAATGGATGATTTTGCTTTTAAGTAATTATTTTTTGAATTTCTAAATATAAAGTCACATATGGTTTAATGTATGGGGAGGATGCCTTTATCATCAATGAAAACTTTCAGAATTGACTAATTGCATTTTAACAAAATATCATTCATTGTTTTCTTCTATTTGGAACAGATGTAAATGTCAACAAAATAGATTCAAGCAAGTTTTATGAGTGAGATTACAGATAAATGATAATGAGCAAAATCATGAGAAAACTCAACCCAAATAATTGAGTTAGACTATACTATAAACAAAGTAAATTTAAAAACATATATCCGCAAAGAACTGCGGCCAGTAGGATAGATACTCTCTGAGGCTACCCTCCTAGTGTAGTAACAGTAATTCTGCTGAAACCAATTAGGCACTGTTGAGAGCAACTTCTCGCTGCCCATGAAGGGACTGGATCCTGTAGCTTGGTGTCCTTGTCAAGTCCTCAGTGTGTACTCAGCTTGCCCCTGCTAATACACACTGGTCTTAAATAAAACAGAGTGGCAAATATTTAGAGTGAGTTTTATGTGTCTTTGGGATTTTTCCTTCCCCGCCATTGGTAAATAGCACGTTTCCTCTGCAGATCTGTGACCTTTGAGATAACTTCCCTTGTTAAACACACACTCATCTGTGTGGGTGTTTGTTTTCTTTCTTTTTTTTCAAAAGCTATTCCTTCTTTTCTACTTTATATTCAGTTGCTTTCAGCACAGAGTAAAGTCTTCTGATGAATCTCTTGTCTGTAGTTTTGAAAGGAGGGAATGAGAAGCAAAGGAATTAGCAATCACAAACATAAACCTACAAAGGCAAACTAAGTAGAGACATGTTTTTCCGTTGCAAATTATGCTTAACTACTGTAGGCTGTAATACCTATGCTGACATATCTCAGAATAAAATGTAAGTTGCTTGAGATACTATTCTGAAGCATGTGATACGGTTTTATTGATTGATAAATTTATCCATATGATGATAGTTGTAGATTTTCAGAGGCCCCATATGGACCGTTTGAAATGAAAATGTTATATTGGCAATGGATGAGAACATGCCACTTGCCATGCTCCATGCAAACTTTGATTCCTAGGAATCAGCACATGTTAGAGAGCTGGAGGCCACCGTATGGTGTGCAAGTGCTCCTGTGCTGAAGTGACACCAGAACAATCACCACATTGCCATTGGGCCATCCATCTGAGGCAGGGTTTTCCTCTTGTTTCAATCTGTATCGTTCCTGGAGAATTTGCCAAGGCCCCCAGGGCAGTGCTGAGGCCTCCGGCGCCCCCAAATCTCTTTTTCTGTCCCTTCAACATTTTCAGGTCTGACTGCGTGTAGTTTTCCTGTGTTCTCTTCTCTAATTTCTGGGCCAAAGCTTGGCAGGGGGCAGGCGCAGGATTAGGTTGAAGAGGCCAGTATGAGCAGGCATACCAAGGTCCATTGTGCTATACCAGAGGTGTTACATTAGACTAATGAAGGGGTTATAGAAATTTAGCTCTCCATCTGAATTCTCTTATTAACACATCACTGTGAGTCAGCCTGCTGCTTTCAGTGTTGTGTATTTTTTTCCTTTGTTACCTCTGTTACTGCTAACGATATTGATATCATTTGTTGTATCAATGCAACTGACTTGTACTTCAAATTAATATCTCAACCAATCTAGAATTTCTTGTCTAGCTATGGTAGGTAATATGGGGTGGTAGTGGTGTTGTCTCAGGCTAGTATATGATAATATGATTTTGAAGTCTGTTTTTTTCCCCCCGTTTAACGAACTAGTGTGAACATCTATCCATGCCTTTTAAACACTTTTCTCCAAGATAATTTTTTATAGTTTTTTAATGGTTAAATAACATTAATTTAGCCAATCAAATTTAAAATATTTTGCTACTGTAAAAATTATTGTGTATCTCCTGGTAATTAAATCAGGGTTATTTCCTTAGGATGCAGAGCTTGTAGGTTAAGGAGTATAGTTATTTATAAAGGCTTGATTTTTTTGGCCAAATTGCTCTCCAGAAAGTTTTTTTCCCCTTCAATTTATTCTCCTACCAGCAGTGCATGAGAGGGCACATTTTCCCGTATCTTAAGTAGTGTTGTTTTTTAAAAACATTGCCAATCTGATATGGGGAAAATGGCATTTCACTGTGGTTTTTCTGTGTTTGTTAAGTCACTAGTGAGGTTGGATAGTTTTATCCTTTGCAAATTGCCTACCAATGTTCCTTACTTATTTTTCTTTTGAGATTCTTATTTTCCAATTAATTTTACTAATAATTTTTATATAGTATAGATAGTAATCCATGTGTCTATAGGTTGTTTATAATGTAAATATTTTTTTCCAAGTTTCTTAGTCACTTTTTGACTTTTTCCCTTGGGTATATTTTTACATGAGAAATTTTTGTGCATGATTGAGTCTTTTTAAATTGTGGTAAGAACATTTAACCTGAGACTTGCCCTTTAAAATGTGTTTACGTCTATAATACAGTATTATTAACTATGGGCATAATGTTGCCCAGCAAATCTCTAGGACTTAATCATTTTACATAACTGGAACTTTATACCCACTGAATAGCAAATCCTCATTTCCCCCTTCCCCAGCCCCTGGGCAGTGGAGTCTTTGATGTCTTCCTTTTAAAGTTTCTGCCTTTGGAGTTAGTTTAGAAATGACTTCATCATCCCAAGATCACACACACTTTTCCTACATTTTCTTCTAGTTTCTTTATTTTACATGCAAATCTTAATCCATCTGGAATTTATTTTGTTGTATAGGAGTGCAAGAATTTAACTTTATATTTTTCTCAGATAGTTTTCCACTTGCCAGTGGAATAATGATTTGTTGAATAATCTATCCTTTGCTTTTTAAGTTTTACCTTGAAAAAACATAATATAAAGTTTTGGATCTAGTTTTTTAATATAATTCATTGATTTCCCTTTTTTTGGACAGCATAACATTGTTTTAATTACTGTTATGCGGTTAAACATCTGATAGTTTGAATCATTCTTATCTTTTTCAAACATTTCTTGGCAGTTTCTTTCATCATCTCCTGACCAGATGGTTGTCATAATGTCTTAATTGCTCATTCTACCATTGGTCTCACTTGCTTCTAATCCATTCACAACAAAGTTGGCTGAATTGTTGTTCTAAAACACAAATTGGATCATGTTACGCCCTGCTTGTTGTGTATACATACTTCCAGCTATTTTTATAAACTAAAAATGAGCCCTTTGCCTATAACAAGATTTTAACCTGAAGTCCAAGCAATTTCTGAACTTCAGAGTATCTGTAGACACCATTTCGGTGATTTTTTTTCTGAGTAGAGGTTGGATAGTATCATAGATTTTGAAAGAGCCATGACTCCAAAGCATTAATAACCTCTGTGCCACAGGAAGAAAGTCAGAGCCCCCAGAACGGCTTGTCAGGAGCAGATTCTCCGCTGGTTGACATTTCTTTCTTACCTGCCTGCCCTCTCCCTGATCATTCTTCTACATCCCTACCCTTCCCCTCCTGGACTGCTTGCAGTTGTCTATCTGGACTGCTTGCAGTTGTCTATCCAGTCTGCTGTTTCACGCCCCAGTGCCTTTTTACATGTTATTCCTTCTGCCAAAGTGTTCTCCCACACATACCTCGCCCATCTGGAAAATTGTTCCTTGTCCTTCAAACAACAATCAAAGAGCCTCCTCCTCTATGAAACTTTGTCTGATTCCCTTAAGCAACGCTGATCTCTCTCCTTTATTTTTAACCACTGTACTTAATCTGTATTTTGCTGTTACTCTTCTACTCTTCCTCCTCTACTGGTACTATAATATCTTTGGGAATAAGGACTGTGTTTTTGTAACCACAGAGCCCGCTGCCTGGTATAGCATAGGCACTCAGTGAATGCTTGATGAACAGATGAATGGATGCAAAAAGTGAATGTATGGCAGGACACAGCCCTGGTGACATCACTGGCAGGGGCTTGTGTGAAGTAACTGCATAAGAAAAAAACAGCATGCTGTTAGAGGTGAAGGGACCAGCTTTGAGTTTAACAGAAATGACAGAATGGGTGAAGCCATAATGTCAACTTTGAAATATCACCATTTATTAAGAAACCACATTTGAAGTTCTAGGATCCTTAAATGAAGACGCTTTTCACCAAATACTTTTCTAAATTTCCCGGGGTGTTTATAACATAGAGGACCTATTTCCTGATCTACCAGGGTCCTAGCACATACCTAATTATGAGTTGGTCACCAAGAGTTATTGGTAATCACAAGTAATGAAAGCATGGCTTTGGGTGAGTGGGTGGGTAGGGTGGGTGAGGTGGGATATGCCATGTTTTGGACCAAAGCTATCCACATCGACTTGTAGCCATTGTTTTCATGATTCTAGCACCCAGCGGATGTTGAGTAAATATTTTGTGAGTAATTGAATGCTGAGTGTGTAGCTGGGGGTATGACAGCCAGCTAACTGTCATGTCTACTTTCTCAACTCTCTGAGGTGGCAATGCTAATTTTGCTGGAGAAAGTAGCATCACTGTTTTACTTGGTTCCCTCTGTTCATACTATGTAATTTTAGCTAGTTCTTATTATTACTTGCTTTGTTTACTTCTTGGATTCTTTATCTCATTACCTTTGGTGTCACCCACTGTCTTACTCTGGGCAAATGAATCTTGTTTTTTTTGAGAATGTTAAGTTCATCTGACATAAGCCCCTCAATTTCATTCCTCAAATTCTTCTACATCAGCATTCTTTTCTCTACCCTGGGGAAAAAGAACCTCCTCATTTAAGTGTGCTTCCTCTTCTTAAATATTGCCTAAGCAACTTTTTAACTTTTAATCTCTCTTTGTCCATTTACCTCTTTGTTTGCAGACATCATTAGAATTCTCCATCCTTGAAACAGCTCAATAAACAAAAATTTTGCTTGACTTTACTAATTGAATACCTTAACTTTCACTTTTCTTTTTACCTCCAAACTTCTTGAATGACCTGTGACCACTATCTACACCTTTTCTTCATACATTGAGGTCTGGAAATCTTTATTACCTGGTTTCTTCTTTCAGTCTCCAAATTATTAAAAAGTTAATTTCTCAGTTTTCATTTTTCTTCACCTCTTGGTAACACTTGAAACCATTAAAATTCCCCTTTATTTTGAATGGGCTCTTTCTTAACTGTCTATTTGCTCGTATCGTTCTGTTTTATTTTCTGTTTCTTCCATGGTCCTCTTTCTGATGTCCTGAGAGTGGGTATTAAGTTGCACCATGTCTGCAGGGATGACACCCCAACCCTAACCTTCAACTCAGGCCTCTTTCATATGTTCAGATCTGCTGTTTCTGGAAAGCTCTACCATCTGCCCCACAAAAGCTTCAACATTAATAGAAATTCCATATAATTTAAAACAAAATTCCACCTATATTTTCTTTCAAGTAAATGTTTAATTTGAAATATTTACATTAATGATGCAACCGTTTTTCTATCCACCCAAACTTGAGACCTAAGAATGAGCTGTTTGCTGATTCTTCTCTCATAGCCAACCATTTCAATGTTCTCTGATTTCTACTGTTACCCAGGCTTTGCTTTATATTCCTGCTTTTGTGGTGCTTATCTAAACCCTGTACTTTTGGCCTTTAATATTGTATTGGCTATTTATTTATTTATGATTTTATTATTATACTTTAATTTCTGGGATATATGTGCAGAACGTGCAGGTTTGTTACATAGGTATACACGTGTTGTGGTGATTTGCTACACCTATCAACCGTCATCTACATTAGGTATTTCTTCTATCCCTCCCCTAATCCCCCCACACCCTGACAGCCCTGGTGTGTGATGGTCCCCTCCCTGTGTCCATGTGTTCCCATTGTTCAGCTCCCACTTATGAGCGAGAACATGCGGTGTTTGGTTTTCTGTTCTTATGTTAGTTTGTTGAGAATGATGGTGTCCAGCTTCATCCATGTCCCTGAAAAGGACATGAACTCATCCTTTTTTATGGCTGCATAGTATTCCATGGTGTATATGTGCCACATTTTCTTTATCCAGTCTATCATTGATGGGCATTTGGGTTGGTTCCAAGTCTTTGCTATTGTGAACAGTGCCACAATAAACATACACATGCATGTGTCTTTATAGTAGAATGATTTATAATCCTTTGGGTACATACACAGTAATGGGAATGCTGGGTCAAATGGTATATCTGGTTCTAGAGCCTTGAGGAATCACCACACTGCCTTCCACAATGGTTGAACTAATCTACACTCCCACCAACCGTGTAAAAGCATTCCTATTTCTCCACATCCTCTCCAGCATCTGTTGTTTCCTGACTTTTTAATGATTGCCATTCTAATTGGCATGAGATGGTATCTCACTGTGGTTTTGATTTGCATTTCTCTAATGACCAGTGATGATGAGCTTTTTTTCATATGTTTGTTGGGGGCATAAATGTCTTCTTTTGAGAAGTGTCTGTTCATATTCTTTGCCCACTTTTTGATAGGATTGTTTGTTTTTTTTCTTGTAAATTTGTTTAAGTTCCTTGTAGATTCTGGATATTAGTCCTTTGTCAGATGGATAGATTGCAAAAATTTTCTCCCATTCTATAGGGTGCCTGTTCACTCTGATGCTAATTTCTTTTGCTGTGCAGAAGCTATTTAGTTTACTTAGATCCCATTTGTCAATTTTGGCTGTTGTTGCCATTGCTTTTGGTGTTTTAGTCATGAAATCTTTGCCCATGCCTATATCCTCAATGGTATTGCCTAGGTTTTCTTCTAGGGTTTTTAAGGTTTTAGGTCTTATGTGTAGGTCTTCAATCCATTTTGAATTAATTTTTGTATATGGTGTAAGGAAGGGGTCCAGTTTCAGTTTTCTGCTTATGGCTAGCCAGTTTCCCCAACACCATTTATTAAATAGGGAATCCTTTCCCCATTGCTTGTTTTTGTCAGGTTTGTCAAAGATCAGATGGTTGTAGATGTGTGGTGTTATTTCTGAGCCTCCGTTCTGTTCCATTGGTCTATGTATCTGTTTTGGTGCCAGTACCACGCTATTTTGGTTACTGTAGCCTTGTAGTATAGTTTGAAGTCAGGTAGCATGATGCCTCCAGTTTGTTCTTTTGCTTAGGATTGTCTTGGCTATACAGGCTCTTTTTTGGTTCCATAAAGATGCTTTTCCTGGCTTTAGTTGTTTCTTCTCTAGGATATTCTTTACATTGCAACCAGAATAAGTCATCAAAGGTCCAATTATGCCACATTCTTGCTCAAAGATCTTCAATGAATCTTGATTTCTATGTGATAATGGTTAATTTCCTACATGATTAACATGTACTCTGAAGCTCAACTGCCAGGATTTTGATCCTGGTCCCACTACTTCCTAGTTTTGTAACCTTGGAAAAATTATTCAACTCCTTTGTGCTTTAGTTCCCTAGGTGAAAAATGGGGATAATAGAGTTGCTGTAATAATTAAATGATTACCCTGCACATAGTAAACAGTCAATGAATTTATACTATTATTATTAGTCTGCTATTTGTGGGCTTTCATATTTTGTCTCAAATCCAACCTTCTCAATACTCACTATTTCTAAACACATTGTGCATTTTTCAATATATATGCATTTCAATATCTGTCTTCTGCTTCCTCTGCCTGTAATACCCTTTTCTACCCTCTATCTCTCCTGTGTCTTTAGAAATTCTATCAGTTCTTCAAATGAACCTCAAATAGACTTCCTCCACGATCTTTCACCTATCATACCAGCCATAAATGATTGTTTATGTTTCTGAAATTTCACAGCCTATCTTATACTTTTCCTCTTTACTTAATTCATGTTGGCTTAGTTTAATTACACACAAAGAAATCTTGTGTTGCCTGATGGACTGTAAACTCCTTGAAAACAGGGTTTGTGTTTATTTTTTTCGTATTCTAAAGTAACAAGGAAAGTTCTCCAAACATAAATGTAATAAGTATTTGTTGAATGAATACAGGAGGAAGGGTGTAGGTTTTGGATAAGAAATCATCATTATAAAACCAGTCAAAAATGACAAGAGTATTGTTTTGGATGCATAAGTATAGAATTAGTACCTCTCACTCATCCCCCACTAATACGTTTTTGTTGTTAGCTTGCTGCTAACTGGGCTCTGGCTGTTGCCTCGCAAAGACTCTGAAGTAGGAAGGAGCTTGGCACATTTAGAAACTCACAGATCAGCAATGCTGTAGTGAAGTGAAGGAGGGAGAAAGTACCATGGGTTGAGGTTGGAGAGTTGGAGAGAGATGGGACTAGAACTTTCAGGCCAAGTTATGCAGTTTAGTGTTTTTTTTTTTTTTTAACAATGGAAAGCCTTTGAAGGATTTTAAGCTGGGGAATAAAAAGATAATACTTTACTTTTAAAATTGCACCCAGGATGGATGGAAGACAGAGAGTGGGAAGATGAGTGAAAGCAAAGAAAACAGTTGGGTGCTCTTGTAGATGAGACACTGCATGGCCGGGGCTCAACTGGCAACAGTGGAGATGGAGAGAGGTGGGTGGAATTGAGATTTATTTTGAAAGTAGAATGGACAGGATTTGCTGAAGAAATGTTAGGGAAAAGAAAGAAAGCAATTTGATGTCTCAGTTTCTCACTCAAACATCTACATAGATGTTGTGGCCATATTTCTTATTTAACTTATGGATGCAAGAAGGTTTCATATAGTAGATAATTTCCAACAATTCTTAGGCATCAATTTACCTGACTTAATACAAAAGTCTGATGCCATTTGGGATAGAATGAATTGTTCCTGTATGACCTCCAGAGACTGAGTCATTGTGGGTGCTTGTCATGCAGTACTCACTGAGGTGTAGGAGGATAACTTCATGGAGAAGATGTATCTTGAGGTGGATCTAGAATGAATATCAAGCTAAATTTAAAATTATTAAGAATGGAATGAAGTTTACATTCATTACCCACAGTCCATTTGTATTAATTTTCTGGGATGTCTATTATCCTGTAAAAAACATGTATTTCCGCAGTTATAAGAGCTTTGATATTGGTGTGAAAACAATGGTCCCTAATTAAGCCATAGGGTATTTTGGGAATTTAAACAAATGTTTGGTGGTTATCAACTGGGAACTTCTGGAGAGGTGAAATATTGTATTGGGGGACGCATTGTTCTTTTTAAAGGCCACATGGTGTTCTTCTACTTATATGTCATAGCATGTACATAGCCAGTTCCTTCCCGGTGGACATTTAGGTTGTCCCAATCTTTTCCTGTCTCCAACAGTGCATACTTGTGCAAGTATATCTGTAGGACAAAATCTTAAGGATAGAATTATTAGATAAAAGCAGTTACCAAATTTACCAATCTTCCTTTCCAGAAGATTGTCTGGAAATGACTGCTTTTCTTACCACCCTACAAACACAGGTGCTAATCTCATAGGAAAAAAAATGCTACTTCGTTTTAATTTTAATTCATGTTTCTTTTGTCAGGAGTACAATCAAGCACCTTCCTCCTATTAATATGTTTATTTCCTCTTCTCACTTTTAACCATTCTTGAACCTCTACAATTATGAGAAAGTAATGACTGTCAAAAAAAAATTTGCTCATTTTTCTGACATCTCTCAAGGCACTGAATAGATGTCCTAATTTCCAGGTCTGTGTAGACTGACTTGGGTTACTCAGGTAATGGCCTCTCTTCTGTCGATGAACACATGTATTGAAGCATATATATGCCAGGCTCAGTACTAGACACAAGGGGGTACAGTCAATTAACAAAATACACACAATGTTCTACCCTCATAGAGCTTACATTTTAAAGGGGGAAGCATACAAAAATAAATTAGCTAAAAATATAAATATAAAGTGGTAATAGTACCACACAGAAGAATAAAGCAGAGTAAGGGTTTAGATGGTGAAGATAGGAGAGCTGCTCTTTTACATGAGGTTAACAGGAAAGGCATTTCCAAGTACTTCTCCCTGCTTCTTTCTCATCTGTGTGCTCTAATTTTACTCTCCCTCCCTTGTTTGATTCTTATTATTTCTTGCAAGTGTAAATTCTGTAATGCACAACATGGCTAGCGTTCGGTTAATGGCTTTCCCGTAATAATTGCATTAAAATGATTTCTCTCCACTATGAATCATCTGACATGTCAGAATGGACGAATGCTATCTAAAGGCTTTTTAAAATCTGTTAAATTTATAGGGCATATTCCAGCCCTCACCAAGGGTCACTTCACTCCATTCTCAGATAGTGCCCGCTGTCCTGCATATGCCTACTGTCAATCACAAAAGAGATGGCTTCTTAATGAGGCTGGTTTATGACTTTTTCCTTAAGACAAAGTCAGTTTTCATTTGGAAAAGTTGTTCTAATGAGGGAAAGTAGAAATAAAAATTCATCATAGCTTCTATGGTCAGACATAAAATGTCTACAGCAGGATTGATATGGAAACATAAGCTTTTATTAATTTGTTTATCTGGATGCTTCTGAAGCTAGAAAGAAAGACTTTCACCATGGAAGCACTGGCAACTGAATTTCCATAATGGATTCAAAGATCTAAAGAATATCCTCAATTTACATATTCTTTCTGAATTTATGTTCAAAGAAAGGGTATTAATATAAATGTAAAGTAAAATAAAATAAGACAAAGCCCAAGTGTGTTAAGACTATTCAAGGCCTGCCATGCAAATTGCAGTGGAAAAGTCTACCAGTAGGTTATTGGGAAACAGAGAGAAACTTGGAGTCCAAAGATAGGAGAGGATACCCACCATCAACTTTCAGTGAAACCACAAGTTGGCCACTTAGCTTTTCTTGTGCTCTAGAGTCAAATGTGAAACAATAGCCTTTATTTATTAAATACTTTGTATAAGGCACTTTGCTCAGTACATTATATATTATCTCACACATCCTCATAGTGCGCCTGAAGGGTATTAATTTCATTGTACCTTACAGACGAATAAACTTAGACTTAGAGACAGGTCAAATAGCCTGCCCAAAACAACCAGTTAATAAATGGAATTGGGATTTAAACTTAGATTTGTCTGATTCCAAAGCTTGTGCCCAACCAGTGTTTATTGAGTACCTTCCAAAGAGCCAAGCAACAGTTTAAAATAGGTTCACATATGTTCAACTATCACAACAACCAGATAGAGTAGATATTCTGTTGAAGATGAGGAAATGAGGTGGGGGAGAAAAAGTGATTGTGTTGAGGTCACACATCTAGAGTGGTCGAGTCAGAATGTGTATGAACTCAAGACCTCTAGCTCCAAACCCATGAATTTGTTTTTTAAACGTGACTATAGTCTATTCTCTGCACAATGTTCACAATATTTTTTCTGCCAGTTGCCTGCTCCCTTGAGGTAAAGGGATAATTAGCAGAGATTCCTTGCAGAAAAGTGTCAAATATCAGCACTTTTAAAAACAGTGCTGAATTTTCCCATTATTTCGCCCATTACTTCATTGAGCCTAATTTCATACTTCTAAAAACAGCATAAGTTCCGTGGGTAGTGTTTAGTATGCTTCAGTGAACCGAATGCATGCTGGTGGCCTGAGAAGACTCCTACTGCTTCTAAACATGTATGAATAATGGTTGCCACCTGCAAGTAGCTTAGGCAGTGGGCAATCGTACTTCAATTGTAAAGGGTTTGGAAGGGATGAGTATTTTCTGTTTGAAGCTCAAGCTAGATTAAATGAATTCTTGATCTTAATCTACTTGGAACACATCATGAGTTGTTTTGGCTTATCATTATTAATTTTTAAATACAAATACAGGGCTCTTGTATTGAAAGCATAGGATTTTGTATAGGAGAAAATTTGAATGTCTTGAAAACATTCAAAGGAGAGCTCAGGGAAATAAATGAAAGCTGGTGGATTTCTAAAAGTCTTTATTGAGGATTAATATTAGAAACTTGCAATACAGTCTAACTGATTTTTGACTTTGTTTCTGGGCTATTAATGATTTCATATAAGACACTATTAGTAATTTCAGAACAAATAATATGGCCACATTTCTTGTTCCTAATAAATTGGTACTACTTGGGATCAATGGATGATTGTTGTCATTCCCAAAAAGATTTTTTAACAACAGAACCAGAAAACTAATTCACAAATTATCAATATTCAGCACTTTGATAAATTCAGATGAATTTGCCTACCTAAAGAAATGCTGCCTGAAAAGCTACTCTGGCAGGCTTCTCCAGAGTTTCATTATCTACTCTGAACTTTTGATTACATAGCAATCATTTCTGCTGTGGTCCTTTTCCCTACTAGCCTTGGTAGGCTTCTTAGCTGAATTGTCCTGAAACCTATAAACCAGCCCTGGAGGCTCTGAAAAATTAAAGATCTGTCTTTTTTGTTCTGTTTAATAAATGTTAGCTTAAGAAAGTCTGCAATGGAAGAACACTCAACTTGTCCTAAATGATTCTCGAATTTATTCAAGTTGCAAATAGAAAGAGGTATTCACCAATTAGAAATAAAATATTGGACTTCAGTTTCCAAAAAAAAAATCTTGAAAGCTACATGCTCCATAGACTTCTAAGCAAAGAGAGTCAAGAGACAATCATCTTCATAACTAACACCAATTGTCATAAAACTTCCAAATGTAAACCTAAACTTTTTGTTAGGAGTAAAAATAAAAAAAGCCAAACAAATGAAAAGCTGTGAACTTTCTAAAACATCTTAAAGATTCTCTGGAAATTTAAACATTTAAGTTATATGTTAAGTTGCATCTATCAAGCAGGTACTTTAGAAAAAGGGAAGATTTAAACAATTTAAATATATGTTCTAGTTGTTTGATTTAAAATGCTTTTTGTGTCAAAGAAATTCAGGATAGAGATTTAGTAATCAGAGATGAAAAATGCATAACACACTGTTCTAGTAATTCCCATCATTCAAAAGGAACCATCTGTACTGAATATTCTTAGATAGGTTTTCAAGTTCGGTTTTACATTGCAGACATAAAGGAACTACTTTTGTATCTCTTAGACAACAATTCTGTTATAGAAGTTTACAGGCTAATAGCAAACACATCTCATAATTGTCCTTCCAGTTTCTTGACCCATGTTTACTTCCCTTTAATTTCATGCCATAAGTCAGTGCTCTTGACAAAGTATACTCTGAACATACTTATAAATCATTATTTTTTCCAAGCAGTTAATCTCTAACTCCCTTTTTCATTTCTGTATCTCCATCAGCATTTCCTTTGCAGTGTTCTATACTCTTCATTTGACATACAGACCCATCCCTGAGAGCAAGGGAGAGAGAGGAAAGCCCTGGCCTTTCCTTTTGTACCTTGATTTTTTCCATTCAAACTCATCATTGTTGGTGCATTGAAATCTGGAGGTTTGAGTGAGAGATGGAATTAGAGAGATTTAGGAATGGATTCAGATTCTACAACTAAAAACCATTAGGATGCCTATGAGCTTTGTTTTCTGCATAATATCTGAATTACAAATTGTATTTAACAAGTAAAACTAAGTTGTGTCCCAGTAATTGAAAACCACTTTGGTTAATGTTACCTCTTCTTGTGTCCATTTAAATCCATTAAATCTTTCTTACTTTTGCCTTCAAAATTAGAGTAATCTACACAATTCATGCTACTGACTCTGCCTTTTAAAACACACAAATATTAAAAAAAAAGAGAAATGTTCTGGTGTCTCGCCCTCAGCCCAGTGAGATGTGTTACACAATAGTCTTTGCTATCAGCCTTTGGTTTCTGATCATTTAGAAAGCTTTCAATCCTCATCACTTATGAAAGTCTGTGAACAATAATTTTTATTTAAAGATTTCTTACAGTGCCGAATCTTACAACCATTTATAAATTCATGTCATGTTTTCTTAAAGTTACAGAACTCTTTTCGATTTTTAAGCCTTCACCTCTGGACTTCAGTTTCCAAAAAAACTGAAGTTTTGCTTGTCTGCATAGCAAATCCTATTTATTTTTTAGCTGAATTCAAGTGTCATCTCTTAAATGAAGATTCCTGATCATGTCAATCAAAGGGAGCTTTCTCCTCTGAAATCTTTTTTTTTTTTTTAAATATTAGTTTCAGGGGCACATGTTTAAGTTTGCTCTAATAGATAAATGGTGTGTTGTGGGGGTTTGATGTACGTATTATTTCATCACCCAGGTAATGAGCATAGTACCTGATATGTAGTCTTCTGATCATCACCTTCCTCCTACTCTCCACCCTCAAATAGGCCCTGCTGTCTGCTTTTCTCTTCATTGTGTCCATGTATACTCAATGTTTAGCTCCTAATTATAAATGAGAACATGCAGTATTTGGTGTTCTGTTCCTGTGTTAGTTCTCTTAGGATAATGGCCTCCAGCTGCATACACGTTGCTGCAAAGGACGTGATCTCATTCTTTTTTATGGCTGCATAGTATTCCATAGTGTATATGTACCACATTTTCTTTATTCAGTCTAATGTTGTTGACCATTTTGGTTGATACCTTGTCTTTGTTATTGTGAATAGAGCTGCAATGAACATATGCATATGTGTATCATTATGGTAGAATGATTTATATTCCTTTGGGTATATACCCAATAATAGGACTGCTGGGTCAAATGGTGGTTCTGTTTTAAGTTCTTTGAGAAATTGCCAAACTGCTTTCCACAGTGGCTAGGCTAATTTACATTCCCACTAGCAGTGTATAAACATTCCCTTTTCTTTGCAGTATCACCAACAACTGTTACTTTTTGACTTCTTAATAATAGCCATTCTGACTGGTGTGAGATGATATCTCATTGTGGTTTTGATTTGCATTTCCCTAATGATTAGTGATGATGAGTATTTTTTCATATACTTGTTGGCTGTGTATATGTCTTATTTTGAAAATTGTTTTTGCCCACTTTTTAATGGGCTTGTTTTTTTGCTTGTCAATTTGTCTAAGTTCCTTATAGATTCTGGATATTAAACCTTTGTCAGATGCACAATTTGTAAATATTTTCTCCCATCCTGTAGGTTGTCTATTTACTTTGTTGATAGTTTCTTTTGCTGTGCAGAAGCTCTTTAGTTTAATTAGGTTCCACTTGTCAATTTTTGTTTTTGTTGCAATTGCTTTTGGCATATTCATCATAAAATCTTTGCCAGGGCCTATGTTTAGAATGGTATTTCCTAGGTTTTCTTCAAGGGTTTTTATAATTTTACATTTTACATTTAAGTGTCTAATCCATCTTGAGTTGATTTTTGTATATGATCTAAGGAAGGTGTCCAGTTTGTCTTTGGCGTATGATTAGCCAGTTGTCCCAGAACCATTTATTGAATAGGGAGTCCTTTCCCCATTGCTTGTTTTTGTCAACTTTATTGAAGATCAGATGGTTGTAAGTGTGTGGGTTTATTTCTGGGCTCCCTATTCTGTTCCATTGGTCTATGTTTCTATTTTTGTGCCTATACCATGCTGTCTTGGTTACTGCAGCATTGAAGTATAGTTTGAAGTTAAGTAATGTGATTCCTCTAGCTTTATTCTTTTTTGCTTAGAATTGCTTTGGCCATTTGGGCTCTTTTTTGGTCCCATATGAATTTTAGAATAGTTTTTTCTAGTTCTGTAAAGAATATCATTGTTCCTTTGACAGGAATAGCATTGCATATGTAACTGATAAATTCCTGAAAACATTCAACTTCTCAAGACTGAACCAGGAAGAAATTTAAACCCTGATCAGACCAATAGCAAGTTCTAAAACTGAATCAGTAATAAAAAAAAAAAAAAAAAAGCCAGAAAAAGCCTTGGACCACACGGATTCACAGCAAAATTCTACCAGACATATAAAGTAGAGCTGGTACCATTCCTACTGAAACTATTCCGAAAAATTGAGGAGGAGGAACTCTTCCCTAACTCATTCTATGAGGCCAGCATCATCCTGGCAAAGACATAGCAAAGACATAACAACAACGAAAAAACTTCAGACCAATATCCTTGATGAACACAGATGCAAAAATCCTCAACAAAATACTAGCAAACTGAATCCAGCAGCACATAAAAAAACTAATCCACCACTACTGAGCAGGCTTTATCCCTAGGATGCAAGACTGATTTCAACATATGCAAATCAATAAATGTGATTCACCACATGAATGGAATAAAAACAAAAAACACATGATCATCTCAATAGATGCAGAAAAGGCTTTTGATAAAATTCGGCATCCCTTCATGTTAAAAACCTTCAACAAACTAGGCATTGAAGGACACACCTCAAAATAGTAAGCCATCCACAACAAAACCCACAGCCAACATCACACTGAATGGGCAAAAGCTGGGAGTATTCCTCTTGAGAACTGGAATAAGACAAGGATGCCCATTCTCACCGCTCCTGTTTAACATAGTATTGGAAGTCCTAGACTGAGCAAGAAGGGAAGAGAAAGAAATGAGAGGCATCCAAATAGGAAGAGAGAAAATCAAACTACCTCTGTCAAACAACTTAGAAAACCCCATAGTTTTGGCCCAAAAGCTCCTAGATAACTTCAGCAAAGTTTCTGGATACAAAAATCAGTAGCATTTCTCCACCAATAATGTCCAAGCTGAGTGCCAAATCGAGAACATAATCCTATTCACAACAGCCACAAAAAATAAAATATCTAGAAATACAGCTAACCAGTGAAGTGAAAGATCTCTCCAATGAGAATTACAAAACACTGCTGAAAGAAATCAGAGATGACATAAACAAATGGAAAAACATCCCATGCTCATGGATAGGAAGAATCTCCTCTGAAATCTTATAGCTAGAGAAACCATAACACTTATCATACAAATTTGGCATTTTTTGAGGGTGAATGAATGGGAGAACTATTAGTGGTTACATTGGGACAATAATCATAAACTGGAACTATCCTGTGTAAACTGGATGTATTGTCACCCAAGTTATTGCCTTTTGGGATCCTAACTGTTAGTATCAAGGACTTTGGACCGAAGTCTGTCTGGTTCCAAATTCTGGTTCTCAGCATGACTTTGGGTAAATTATTATATCCTTTGCCATTCACTTATTCTTTTTACAGCTGCTTACTAAGCTTGTATTAGATGTGTGCAAATTGTGAGGCATTGGTAACACAATGGTAAATAATATTTATCGTTCGTGCTGTCATGAAGCTTACATCCAACTTTATCTACAAAGTGGGGCCAAGGACACCTACATTATGAAAATTCTTTATATCATTGTGAGAAATAAATACTATTTGTGAAGCATTTAGTAGGATTTTCAGTATATAGGGAGTCCTCAGTGATAACTATAATTTTATTTGTATTTTTCATATGCCATTTCATTGTACAGTCGCATGTATAATTGTAAGGTTTTTGAGAGTAGGAGGCAAGTCTCATGAACATTTACATCTCTTCAGGCATCAGTATAGTAGCTTCTCATTGCATGAATGAATTTATTGAGTGAATTCCACTAAACACCAGGTATCAAACTTTTTTTTTTCTCATTATCTCTTCGGTTTTATGTTCCTCTGTTGTTTCTTTCCTGCTCTTTTTGGAGCATTTGAATATTTTTTAGTGTGCCATTTTATTTTTCTATTGGCTTTTAGTTATACCTCCTTATCTCTCTCTCTCTATCATTTATCTTCTTTTTTAATTTAATTTTATTGATTGCTGAAGGGCTAAAAATATGCAGCCCCTATGCATTAGAATCTATTCCTACTCAGTATTGTACCTGTCCACATTTCACACTTAATATTTGACAAATGTAGTAATTTTATTTCAATGTAGTCATCTTCTTTCTTTTAGTTTCTTTTTATTTTTTTGAGACAGCGTCTTGCTCTCACCCAGGCTGGAGTGCAGTGGCACAATCATGGCTTACTGTAGCCTCAAACTCTGGGGCTCATGCAGTCCTCCTGCCTCAGTTTCCTGAGTAGCTGGGACTCAGTCATGTGACACTACACCTAGTTAATTTTTAATTTTTATTTTTAGTAGACGTGAAGTCTCACTATATTGCCTAGGCTGGTCTCGAACTCCTGAGCTCAAATGATCCTCCCTGCTCTGCTTCCCAAAGTGCTGGGATCACAGGCATGAGCCACAACACCTGGCCTCATCTCCCTTTCTTTGTGTGGTTATTGTCATATTCATTATCTTAACATGTCATAACCCCACCTTAGAGTGTTTTCACTTTTGCCTTAAATAGTAGTCTTTAAGGAAATTCTAAGAAAGAAAACATACTACTTTATATTTACTAATTTACTTAACATTTCCAGTGCTCTTTTTCTTTCTTACTGTAGATCTGAATTTCCATCTGGTATCAGTTATCTTCAACTTTTTGTATTTCTTATAGTGTAGGTCTGCTGGTGATTGATTTTCTCAGCTTTTGTTTATCTGAAAGTGCCTTTATTTTCTTCTCATTTTTGAAGAATGTTTTTGTTGGACGTAGAATTCTGAGTTAACAGCTTTGCTTTCGTTTTTCCTTTCAGCAGTTTAAAAATGCCATGCCATTGGGGTTTTCAGTCCCCATTGTTTCTCATAAACCCATGATCATTCTTATCCTTGTTCACCTGTACGCAACGTGTGTCTTTCCTCTGGATGCCCTTAATATTTCCTCTTTATCTTGGATGTTCTGCAGTTTTATTACAATGTGCCTGCGTGTGGTTTTCTTTATATTTATTCTTCTTGGGGTTTGCTGAACTTCTTGGATCTGTTTGATCATTTTGAAAAGTTTTCAGCTATTATTCCTTCAAATATTTTTTCTGGTCCATTCTCACTCGCTTTTCTTTCTAGGATTCCAATTACATTTATGTTAAGACTATTTGGTTTTGTCCTACCTATTCCTAAATCTTAGTTCATCTTCCTGATTTTTTTCCCAATCTTCCTTTCTAATATTAAATAATTTCTACTGATCTGTTTTAGGTTCTCTTTTCTTCTGCCATCTCTAATCAGCCATTCAGACCTGTCCACTAAATTGTTCATTTTTATTATTTTTTTTAGTTCTAGAATTTTCATTTGGTTATTTTCTCTGCTTAGACTCCTCTATTCACTCCTTGAGATCATATTTCCTTTCATTCTTTGGACATATATATTTAAAATTCTTTAACATATTTACAAAAGCTGCTTTAGATTCTTTGTTAGGACATATCTGGGTAATTTTGAGATTTGTTTGTATTTACTGCTTTTTTGCTTTCCTATGTATCATATTTTCATATTTTTTATTATGCTTTAAGTTCTAGGGTACATGTGCACAGTGTGCAGGTTTGTTAAATAGGAATACATGTGCCATGTTGGTTTGCTTCACCCATCAACTCATCATTTACATTAGGTATTTCTCCTAATGCTATCCCTCCCCCAGCCCCACACCCCCCAACAGGCCCTGGTGTGTGATGGTCCCCACCCTGTGTCGAAGTGTTCTCATTGTTCAATTCCCACCTATGAGTGAGAACATGTGGTATTTGGTTCTCTGTCATTGTGATAGTTTGCTGAGAATGATGGTTTCCAGCTTCATCCATGTCCCTGAAAAGGACATGAACTCATCGTTTTTCATGGCTGCATAGTATTCCATGGTATATATGTGCCACATTTTCTTAATCCAGCCTATCAATGATGGACATTTGGGTTGGTTCCAAGTCTTTGCTATTGTGAATAGTGCCACAATAAACATACGTGTGCATGTGTCTTTATAGTAGAATGATTTATAATCCTTTGGGTATATACCCAATAATGGGATGGCTGGGTCAAATGGTATTTCTAGTTCTAGATCCTTGAAGAAACGCCACACTGTCTTCCACAATGGTTGAACTAATTTACACTCCCACCAACCGTGTAAAGGCATTCCTATTTCTCCACATCCTCTGCAGCATCTGTTGTTTCCTGACTTTTTAATGATTGCCATTCTAACTGGTATGAGATGATTTCTCATTGTGGTTTTGATTTGCATTTCTCTGATGACCAGTGATGATGAGCATTTTTTCATGTGTCTTTTGGCTGCATAAATGTCTTCTTTTGAGAAGTGTCTGTTCATACCCTTTGCCCACTTTTTGATGGGGTTGTTTGTTTTTTTCTTGTAAATTTGTTTAAGTTCTTTGTAGATTCTGGATATTAGTACTTTATCAGATGGGTAGATTGCAAAAATTTTCTCCCATTCTGTAGGTTGCCTGTTCACTCTGACGGTAGTTTCTTTTGCTGTGCAGAAGCTCTTGAGTTTAATTAGATCCCATTTGTCAATGTTGGCTTTTGTTGCCATTGCTTTTGGTGTTTTAGACATGAAGTCCTTGCCCGCGCCTATGTCCTGAATGGTATTGCCTAGGTTTTCTTGTAGGATTTTAATGGTTTTAGGTCTAACATTTAAGTCTTTAATCCATCTTGAATTAATTTTTGTATAAGGTGTAAGGAAGGGATCCAGTTTCAGCTTTCTACATATGGCTAGCCAGTTTTCCCAGCACCATTTATTAAATAGGGACTCCTTTCCCCATTTCTTGTTTTTGTCAGGTTTGTCAAAGATCAAATGGTTGTAGATCTGTGGTATTATTTCTGAGGGCTCTGTTCTGTTCCATTGGTCTATATCTCTGTTTTGGTACCAGTACCGTGCTGTTTCGGTTACTATAGCCTTATAGTATAATTTGAAGTCAGGTAGTGTGATGCCTCCAGCTTTGTTCTTTTGGCTTAGGATTGTCTTGGCAATGAGGGCTCTTTTTTGGTTCCATATGAACTTTAAAGTAGTTTTTTCCAATTCTGTGAAGAAAGTCATCAGTGGCTTGATGGGGATGGCATTGAATCTATAAATTACCTTGGGCAGTGTGGCCGTTTTCACGATATTGATTCTTCCTATCCATGAGCATGGAATGTTCTTCCATTTGTTTGTGTCTTCTTTTATTTCATTGAGCAGTGGTTTGTAGTTCTCCTTGAAGAGGTCCTTCACATCCCTTGTAAGTTGGATTGCTAGGTATTTTATTCTCTTTGAAGCAATTGTGAATGGGAGTTCACTCATGGTTTGGCCCTCTGTTTGTTTGTTATTGGTGTATAAGAATGCTTGTGATTTTTGCACATTGATTTTGTATCTTGAGACTTTGCTGATGAAGTTGCTTATCAGCTTAAGGAGATTTTGGGCTGAGATGATGGGGTTTTCTAAATATGCAATCATGTCATCTGCAAACAGGGACAATTTGACTTCCTCTTTTCCTAATTGAATTCCCTTTATTTCTTTCTCTTGCCCGATTGCCCCAGCCAGAACTTCCAACACTAAGTTGAATAGGAGTGGTGAGAGAGGGCATCCTTGGCTTGTGCTGGTTTTCAAAGGCAATGCTTCCAGTTTTTGCCCATTCAGTATGATATTGGCTGTGTGTTTGTCAAAAATTGCTCTTAATATTTGGAGATATATTCTATCAATGTCTAGTTTATTGCGAGTTTTTAGCATGAAGGGCTACCAAATTCTGTTGAAGGCCTTTTCTGCATCTATTGAGATAATCATGTATTTTTTGTCATTAGTTCTGTTGATGTGATGGATTACGTTTATTGATTTGCACATGTTGAACCAGCCTTGCATCCCTGGGATGAAGCCGACTTGATTGTGGTGGATAAACTTTTTGATGTGCTGCTGGTTTCCATTTGCCAGTATTTTATTGAGGAGTTTTGTATCGATGTTCATCAGGGATAATGGTCTAAAATTCTCTTTTTTTGTTGTGTCTCTGCCAGGCTTTGCTATCAGAATGATGCTGGCCTCATAAAATGAGTTAGGGAGGATTCCCTCTTTTTCTATTGATTGGAATAGTTTCAGAAGGAATGTTACCGGCTCCTCTTTGTACCTCTGGTAGAATTCAGCTGTGAATCCGTCTGGTCCTGGACTTTTTTTGGTTGGTAAGCTATTAATTATTGCCTCAATTTCGGAGCCTGTTATTGGTCTATTCAGGGATTCAACTTCTTCCTGGTTTATTCTTGGGAGGGTGTATGTGTCGAGGAATTTATCCATTTCTTCTAGATTTTCTAGTTTATTTGCATAGAGGTGTTTATAGTATTCTCTGATGGTAGTTTGTATTTCTGTGGATTGGTGGTGATATCACCTTTATCATTTTTTATTGCATTTATTTAATTCTTCTCTCTTTTCTATTAGTCTTGCTAGCAGTCTATTTTTTTGATCTTTTCAAAAAACCAACTTCTGGATTCATTAATTTTTTGAAGGGTTTTTTTTTTGTGTCTCTATCTCCTTCATTTCTGCTCTGATATTAGTTATTTCTTGTCTTCTGCTACCTTTTGAATTTGTTTGCTCTTGCTTCTCTGGTTCTTTTAATTGTGATGTTAGGGTGTCGATTTTAGATCTTTCCTGCTTTTTCTTGTGCACATTTAGTGCTGTAAATTTCCCTCTACACACTGCTTTAAATGTGTCCCAGAGATTCTGGTATGTTGCGTCTTTGTTCTGATCGGTTTCAAAGAACTTTTTTATTTCTGCCTTCATTTCATTATTTACCCACTAGTCATTCAGGAGCAGGTTGTTCAGTTTCCATTTAGTTGTGTGGTTTTGAATGAGTTTCTTAATCCTGAGTTCTAATTTGATTGCATTGTGGTCTGAGAGACAGTTTGTTTTAACTTCTGTTCTTTTACATTTGCTGAGGAGTGCTTTACTTCCAATTATGTGGTCAATTTTAGAATAAGTGTGATGTAGTGCTGAGAAGAATGTATATTCTGTTGATTTGGGGTGGAGAGTTCTGTAGATGTCTATTAGGTCTGCTTGTTGCAGAGCTGAGTTCAAGTCCTGGATTTCCTTGTTAACCTTCTGTCTCATTGATCTGTCTAATATTGACAGTGGGGTGTTAAAGTGTCCCATTATTATTGTGTGGGAATGTAAGTCTCTTTGCACGTCTCTAAGGACTTGCTTTATGAATCTGGGTGCTCCTGTATTGGGTACATATATATTTAGGTTAGTTAGATCTTCTTGTTAAATTATCTCTTTACCATTATGTAATTCATTTCTTTGTCTCTTCTGATCTTTGTTGGTTTAAAGTCTGTTTTGTCAGAGACCAGGATTGCAACCCCTGCTTCTTTTTGCTTTCCATTTGCTTGGTAAGTCTTCCTACATCCCTTTGTTTTGAGCCTATGTGTGTCTCTGCATGTGATATGGGTCTCCTGAATACAGCACACTGATGAGTCTTTTTTTTTTTTATTATACTTTAGGTTTTAGGGTACATGTGCACAATGTGCAGGTTTGTTACATATGTATCCATGTGCCACATTGATTTCCTGCACCCATTAACTCGTCATTTAGCATTAGGTATATCTCCTAATGCTGTCCCTCCCCCCTCCCCCAACCCCACAACAGTCCCCAGAGTGTGATGTTCCCCTTCCTGTGTCCATGAGTTCTCATTGTTGATCCTTTATCCAATTTGCCAGTCTGTGTCTTTTAATTGGGGCATTTAGCCCATTTACATTTAAGGTTAATATTGTTATGTATGAATTTGCTCCTGTCATTATGATGTTAGCTGATTATTTTGCCCATTAGTTGATGTAGTTTCTTCATAGTGTTAATGGTCTTTACAATTTGGCATGTTTTTGCAGTGGCTAGTATGGGTTGTTTCCATGTTTAGTGCTTCCTTCTGGAGCTCTTTTAGGGCAGGCCTAGTGGTGACAAAATCTCTCAGCATTTGCTTGTCTGTAAAGTATTTTATTTCTCCTTCACTTGTGAAGCTTAGTTTGGCTGGATATGAAATTTTGGGTTGAAAATTCTTTTCTTCAAGAATGTTGAATATTGGCCTCCACTCTCTTCTGTCTTCTAAGGTTTCTGCCAAGAGATCCGCTGTTAGTCTGATGGGCTTCCCTTTATGGGTAACCCGACCTTTCTCTCTGGCTGCCCTTAACATTTTTTCCTTCATGTGAACCTTGGTGAATCTGAAAGTTATGTGTCTTGGGGTTGCTCTTCTCGAGCAGTATCTTTGTGATGTTCTCTGTATTTCCTGAATTTGAATGTTGGCCTGCCTTGCTAGTTTGGGGAAGTTCTTGTGGATAATATCCTGAAGAGTGTTTTCCAACTTGGTTCCATTCTCCCCGTCACTTTCAGGTACACCAATCAGACGTAGATTTGGTCTTTTCACATAGTCCCATATTTCTTGGAGGCTTTGTTTGTTTCTTTTTACTCTTTTTTTCTCTAAACTTGTCTTCTTGCTTTATTTCATCCATTTGATCTTCAATCAGTGATATCCTTTCTGCAATTTGATCTAATAGGCTATTGAAGCTTGTGCATGCATCACAAAGTTTTCGTGCCATGGTTTTCAGCCCCCTCAGGTCATTTAAGGTCTTCTCTACACTGTTTATTCTAATTTGCCATTTGTCTAACCTTTTTTCAAGATTTTCAGCTTCCTTGTGATGGGTTAGAACATGCCTCTTTAGCTTGGAGAAGTTTGTTATTACCAACCTTCTGAAGCCTACTTCTGTCAACTTGTCAAAGTGATTCTCCATCCAGCTTTGTTCCATAGTTGGCGAGGAGCTGTGATCCTTTGGAAGAGAAGAGGCACTCTGGTTTTTAGAATTTTTAGCTTTTCTGCACTGGTTTCTCTCCATCTTTTTGGTTTTATCTACCTTTGGTCTTTGATGTTGGTGACGTACAGATGGGGGTTTGGTGTGGATGTCCTTTTTGTTGATGTTGATGCTATTCCTTTCTGTTTGTTAGTTTTCCTTCTAACAGTTAGGTCCCTCAGCTGCAGGTCTGTTGGATTTTGCTGGAGGTCCACTCCAGATCCTGTTTGCCTGGGTATCACCAGTGGAGGCTGCAGAACAGCAAATATTGCTGCCTGATCCTTCCTCCATAAGCTTCGTCCCAGAGGGGCACCTGCCTGTATGAGATGTTTGTTGGCCCCTACTGGGAGGTGTCTCCCAGTTAAGCTACATGGGTGTCAGGGACCCACTTGAGGAGGCAGTCTGTCTGTTCTCAAAGCTCAAACACCATGCTGGAAGAACCACTGCTCTCTTCAGAGGTGTCACACAAGGATGTTTAAGTCTGCAGAAGCTTCTGCTGCCTTTTGTTCAGCTATGCCCTGCCCACAGAGGTGGAGTCTATAGAGGCAGTAGGCTTTGCTGAGCTGCGGTGGGCTCTGCCCAGTTCCAGCTTTCTGGCTGCTTTGTTTACCCACTTAAGCCTCAGCAACGGTGGACGCCCCACCCCATGCCAGGCTGCTGCCTCGCAGCTCAATCTCAGACTGCTTTGCTAGCAATGAGCAAGGCTCCATGGGCATGGGACCTGCTAAGCCAGGCACAGGAGAGAATCTCCTGGTCTGCCAGTTGCTAAGACAGTGGGAAAAGCACTGTATTTGGGTGGGAGTGTCCTGTTTGTCATGGCTTCCCTTGGCTAGGAAAGGGAAATCCCCCAACCCATTGCGCTTCCCAGGTGAGGTGATGCCCCGCCCTGTGCTGGCTCCCCCTCCGTGGGCTGCACCCACTGTCCAACCAGTCCCAGTGAGATGAACCAGGTATCTCAGTTGGAAATGCAGAAATCACCTGTCTTCTGCATCGATGAAGCTGGCAGCTGCAGACTGGAGTTATTCCTATTTGGCCATCTTGGAATGGAGATCTTATTTCTTTTTCTGGTGATTTTTTATTGCATACTGGACATTTTGGGCAATGTGTTATAATGCCTCTGGATCGTGTTATTTTCTTCTGAAGAATTTTGCTTGTTATCTTAGCATGCTGTTCAATTACTGGCTGATCATGTTGAACATGTTTAAGCATGGTTTTAGGCTTTGTTAGTCCAAATCTTTGAGAAACCCCAGGTGCTTTCCCAACCTATTCAACCTGGCAGTATTCATTGTTGATAGAGGATGTTTTCCTTGATGATAGGCTTAGTTTTAGACTTCCCTGGAGTCATAGGACTTACTTTAGGACATAGTCTTTACTTCTAGAGAGGTACCAACTTTCTGTTTCTCAGGTAGATCCCAGGGGTGTCAAAGTAGTATTTATTAATGAGCTCTCTCACACCCATAGGACCCGAACTGCAATGACGTCTAGTACTATTCTTCCTCCAGCATTACTCCACTATTTCTGTTCTCTTAACCTGATAACGTTTTCTCTCTGTTAAGCCTCAAGTATTCTCACTCTGCAAATATATGGTGGTAATCTCAGTCACAGATTTGTCCCATGTCTGGGACAAATCTCTGCAAAACTTCTGAGACTTCTCTGTGTTAAACTCTTTACTCTCTAAGACTCTGCTTTATAGATGCCAGCCATGCCAGCTGCCTCAGACTCCAGCTCTTTTTGTCATGTTTAGGAAAATATCCCTATTCACAGAGGTGGACAGTCGTGGGCAGACGGATTTCAGTTCTGGATTGGCTTGTTAGCCACTGTTTGAAAACAGTTGCCTCATGTATTTTACTTAGTTTTGTAAGTATTTTCTGTGAGACAGATAATCAGTTACCAGTTACTCTATCATAGCTGGAAGCAGAAATATATAGGTGTCAATTTGATTTGCAATTGTTTCTAGTTTAGAATGCATTCTGCCTATCTTAAAAAATTTGTAATTCTAATTTTATTTTTGATCAGGGAATGTATTTATTGATTCACATGAATAAAATTCAAAGGCTATAGAAGAATATGTAGCAAAAGATCTCTCTTCTAATCTACTAATTCGTCTCCTCAGAGGTGATAGATGTTGCCAGTTCTTTTTGTTCCCTTTCAAAGATATTTTAGATATATATGAAATTCTCTCCCTCTTCTTATTTTCCTCACATAAGTGACAGCATTATGTACATATTTTATATATTTTTCTGTGTTTTATCTTTTTTCTACTTAATGGCATATCTTGGAGGCTATACATATTAATATATAAAGAATTTCTGCATTCTTTTTTGGGCTGCATGATACTCAGTTTTATAAAATACCATGAATTATCTCACCAGATTCCTATTTATACTCATACTTTTTGGTTATTATAAACAATGCTTCATGAACTACTTTGGGTACACCATTTGGTGTATGCCAGTATATCTGTAGGATACATTCATAAAAGTGCAACTGCTACCTGAAAATGTATGCACATTTGTTATTTAGTTAAATATTACCAAATTTCCCTCCAGCAGCTGTGTTAGTAGCTATAGCCTCGTTAAAAATGTATGGGAGGAATGCTGACATTTTTGTTTTGCCTGCAGTATCCATTTTCTCCATGGTACATCTACAAAATTGGCTTCTATTTTTTATTCTTATGTTTATCTTAATCTTTTAATAATCTTTCCCTGATTAACTTACAAGTTTCTTGTTATAACAAATAAAGGGGCTAAGGGGGAGGGGGATGGTTATTGAGGGAAAAACAGAAAGAATGAATAAGACCTACTATTTGATAGCACAACAGGGTGACTAGAGTTAATAACTTATTTGTACAATTAAAAATAACCAAGAATGTAATTGGATTGTTTGTAACACAAGTGATAAGTGCTTGAGAGAATGGGTGCTCCATTCTCTATGATGTGATTATTTCACATTGCATGTCTCTGTGTAAACATCTCATGTACCCCATAAATATATTATACCTACTATGTACCCAGAACAATTAAAAATAAAACAATTTTAAAGTACAAAAAAATACGAAAAGAGTCACACAGAAAATAAACAAAAATAGTCTATAGAAGGATAAAAACCAAAAAAAAAAAAAACAAGATAAGCAGCAGCGATTTATACAAATTAGAGTTGTTATTATTACTGTGGTTGCTGTGGTTGATTTTACTAATATTCCAGGGCACGAATCAGCTGATAATATCCATTTTGAAAGTGCAATTTTATTTCCATTTTAGTCAGTCTGATTTTCAAATTATTCTCCCCTTTTTGTGCTTTAAAAATATGGGTATAACATATGCCAGCCTGTTCCCAATTTGAACTCGTGTCTTTCAAGTGCACAGTCTAACTTTATTAATTCTGTGTGGAATCATGTCCTGTGAGCTTTCTTGCTTTTTTTCTTTCCTTCTTCTTTTTTTTCCCTGTACCTCACTTGCTCTTCTGAATTTGAGGAGCTAAAGATATTTGTGACAAGGCTTAGCTACTCAATGAACATTCCGAATCAATGTTTTCCTGTGGAAACAGTGACTGTGATGGAATCTTCTCAACTTCTTGGAACATTAAATTGCCACTAAGTAATTCAGGAGTCTCTTTGATTTTTCAGGTTCTTGTCTGCAGTATACTGAGAAGTGAATTGTGAACTCATTGTTATGAAATTTGGAAGTGTCTATCTTTAATGTTAGCTTAGAGTGTTTTTTTTTTCTCTCTCTCTAGCATTCCCTTTAAACCCTGATCATTTAAACATTATAGACAAGGACATTTCTCATGTGTTTGTCTTTCTCTAAATCCGTTAGTACTTTAAACTGTGTGGTTCCAACACGAAGTTGTACTATACCTGTAGAATCAACACTCAAAAGAGCCCATTCAAAGAGTTTTTTTTTTTTCTTCTTGGTAACTGCTTTCTAAAAAAAAAAAATTCTTTATGTTCTAAAGCTCTAAGCCCCCAAGCCCCACCATCCCATGTTGAGATTCCTGTTGCCAACTGCCTTTGACTCTTCTATGTCCTCCTGTCAAATACCCTTCCTGGCCTATTGTTCAAACTTATTATAAAACACTGTAACTGAATGGCTTGAAAAGATCTTGCGAATATAGTTGATTTTTCCTCTGAGAAACAAGTGTGTTAGCTTCTTCGGAGAATGTGCTAACTTGTACTACTGGCACTGCTAAGCTCTAGGCTTAGAACTGTGTGACGGAAACAAAAAACAGAACAAAGATATGCAGAAGTCTGGTTTTTGTCCTCCAGGAGTGCAATGGTTGTGAGTGCAGGATCTGGACTCAAGCAGACAGATGTAGGTTGGATGGTCTTGGGTGAGGTACACTAAGCCTCCGTTCTCTCATCCATGATACAATTGTACTCATCTCACAGATTAAACAAGATAAATCTGTAGGGAGAATCCTCCCTAGAATTGAGAGAGGCTGTTCTCTGGGCACACTGGGCTTTATGTGGTCTTTTCAATTGCTGTCAATCAGTTTTTAAAATCTGGTTGCCCAAACACCATTGTGGCTATTACCATGACTACTTCATGTTCTGGCTGTTCTGGCAGTACAAATGAGTCTGGACAGCTGCTTCAGGTAAGTTGGATGTTTGATTAATTAATAGCCATATAGGCCATTTGTAGATGGAATCGCACAGTGTGATTAGTCATGGTAGCATGAAGACTTTAACAGGCCAATCCCCACATCTCAATGGCTTTATATATTACATATTTATTTATTGTTCATATCACATTACAATGTGGATTGGGGGTAGAGTGGGACACAGCATGTTCTACAAAGTTATTCAGATTCCCAAGCTGTTTTTACCTAGTCATTATCCTCTAAAGCCCCAGAGTTTTGGACATTAATTTCTCTGAAGAAAGAGTGTATGATAGTGTGTCTGGAATTGGTGGGTTCTTGGTCTTACTGACTTCAAGAATGAAGCCGAGGACCCTCAAGGTGAGTGTTACAGTTCTTAAAGGCAGCGTGTCTGGAGTTTGTTCCTTCTGATGTTCGGATGTGTTCAGAGTTTCCTCCTTCTGGTGGGTTCGTGTTCTCATTGGCTCAGGAGTGAAGCTGCAGACCTTCGCGGTGAGTGTTACAGCTCTTAAGGTGGCATGTCTGAAGTTGTTTGTTCCTCCCAGTGGGTTCGTGGTCTCACTGGCTTCAGGAGTGAAGCTGCGGACCTTCGCGGTCAATGTTACAGCTCATAAAGACAGTGTGGACCCAAAGAGTGAGCAGCAAGATTTATTGCAAAGAGCAAAAGAACAAAGCTTCCACAGTGTGGAAGGGAACCAGAGTGGGTTGCCACTGCTGGCTCAGTCAGCCTGCTTTTATTCTCTTATCTGGCCCCACCCACATCCTGCTGATTGGTCCATTTTACAGAGAGCCAATTGGTCTGTTTTACAGAGAGCTGATTGGTCCATTTTGACAGGGTGCTGATTGGTACAATCCCTGAGCTAGACACAAAAGTTCTCCACGTCCCCACTAGATTAGCTAGATACAGAGTGTTGACTGGTGTATTTACAAACCCTGAGCTAGACACGGAGTGCTGATTGGTGCATTCACAAACCCTGAGCTAGACACAGGGTGCTGATTGGTGTGTTTACAAACCTTGAGCTACATACAGAGTGCTGATTGGTGCATTTACAATCCGTTAGCTAGACATAAAGATTCTCCAAGTCCCCACCAGACTCAGGAGCCCAGCTGGCTTCACCCAGTGGATCCCGCACTGGGGCCGCAGGTGGAGCTGCCTGCCAGTCCCGCACCCTACGCCCGCACTCCTCAGCCCTTGGGCTGTCGATGGGACTGGGTGCCATGGAGCAGGGAGCGGCGCTTGTCGGGGAGGCTTGGGTCGCGCAGAAGCCCATGGATGGGGGGGTGGGGAGGCTCAGGCATGGTGGGCTGCAGGTCCCGAGCCGGTCCTGAGCCCTGCCCTGCGGGGAGGCAGCTAAGGCCTGGCGAGAAATCGAGCACAGCAGCTGCTGGCCCAGGTAATAAGCTCACACCTACCCAGAACTCACGCTGGCCCGCACACACCACGTGCAGCCTTAGTTCCCGCCCGCGCCTCTCCCTCAACACCTCCCTGCAAGCTGAGGGTGCCAGCTGTGGCCTTGGCCAGCCAAGAAAGGGGCTCCCACAGTGCAGTGGCAGGCTGAAGGGCTCCTCAATCGCGGCCAGAGTGGGCACCAAGGCCGAGGAGGGGCCGAGAGCGAGCGAGGGCCGTGAGGGCTGCCAGCACGCTGTCATCTCTCAATGGGTGGTTTGGAGGTTTTAGGAACCAGGTCTGGAAGGGGTACATATGACTTACATTCACATTCTATTGGCTAGAACTTGTCTCATAGTCTGATCAGATGCAGAGGGTCTAGGAAATAGGTGCTGAAAGAAGGGAACCCATGCACATTAATGAGTACCATTGATTGCTCCCTTTCAGTGGCACTTTAGAGGTTTGGACTTCCAGTTGTCTCACCCAGGTTGAGTGCAACCACTTACGCATTCCTACCTTGTGACAAAGTACTGGCGTCTGGCTTGATGTGGGTCTGCCCAATGGCAAATGATTACCATAAGACTCAAATTTCATTTCCCCTCTTCCTGTGTCTTGACCAAGGAGAGATTTTAAAACATGTATGCCAGAGACAAAGAGGCACTTTGGATTTGTCCGGGTAGGTGCTTCTTGGTTTGGGGATGTTATGACCTTAGATAGGTAAGTGAAGGCTGTCATGTGGAATGACTCCCAGATTTAATGTAATTCCATTACAACTAGGTTTACATAAGAGGCACAACTTTGTTTCTTAGTTATTCCTTATTACCATATTTATAACACTTAAAAGAAAGAGTTCGGAAAATAGCTAGGATTTGTTTACTCCAGATACCTGGAGTGTTAACCAGCAAACTGCTTTGTAGCCTTTTGTGTACCAACAGAAGTAGGTTGCATATTCTGTCTTTTCTTTCTCCTTGAAAGCAATACTTTGCTGATCTTTAACTTATATATGTCCCTTGGAATGATGCCAGGGAGAATTTTTATAATAGGTCCAAATTATAGTTGCCTGTCTTTGTGTGTGTATGTATATTTAACTTATTTTTTAGTTTTATTTTTAAGTAGCTTTATCTCTTGATAGGCAATGCATATCTTAATAGTGTGATCAAAAACAGTTAAGATAAAAAATCTTAATAGAGTTTTATGACCCATAAAAATACTCAATAATATCAATTTTTGTTTTTGTGACTATTATTTGCATTCTCTAGGGAGGCAGATTAACACATAAAAACTACCTAAAGAATATAAAAACAATGTATGGATAATATGGCAGAAATGCTACATAACTGATATAAAGTACAAAGCCAGGGACTGCTAGTGCACAGAAGCTTTGGCTTGTTTATTTGAGGAGATTCGTCTTAGCATGGGCCCTACTGTGTATGACAGACAAGGACTGTTATCACAGCATGTGCTGAGGAATACATGACCCCTTCCGCTTACCTTCCAAAGGGGAGAAATTGTATCTGTCGAGAAACTTGGTAGAACAAACAGAAGTGCTTGCAATTAGTTAATTGTAAGACATAGGGCGTTGGTTCTATTTTCTATTTTAGAACTGTAAAGAGTTTGACAAAGTGAACTTTAACTCCGATAAAGCAGCAAGAAAAATCTGGAAGTGTTCTTTGGGTTAGGAGATGCTTATAACTGGTTGGATGGAAATAGTAGTTATATTAAGATTATTGGTTACTTTGGGATCTAATGCAGGGCTGAAACAACCCAATGTAAGTCAATGAGACTTGCACCAAATTGAAGTTTCTAAGCTGTTTTTCCAAAAAAAAAAAAAAAAAAAGAAACGAAAAAAGAAATTCAAAATTAAAACAAACCACTCCCAAATTCTCTTACATCCATGGCATTCTGAATTTATAAGGCTAGGCTTTGGCCCTTTTATAATCTGGTTTTATGAAGGTGGAAGAAATGACAAGGCTTAGTGCAAAATATTAAAAGTACCTTATGCCCTTTTACCAAGCGTGCACCACTGTGTCCCATCTATTTCTCCTTTCGTTTCTTCCTCCTCTCATCTTCAGAAAATGAAAGGCTCTAGAAGTCTATTGTGTGTGAGTACCTTTGGGACCAATGTAAAACACAGAGCAATATGGATGCAAGGGATGCTTCTCCTTCAGACTGGAAAAAAGGTGGATTTAAATGAAAACAGACCTGACAATATACCTTTTTCTGCCTATAGGTTTGATGAGGTAATGTTATAAAGTACATTGCTCTCTAAAAATCCTGAGCGTTTTTGAGTGAATGATGTAATGAAAGTAAGCTACAGTAGTCAGTAGGAATATAATCTAGGAAGTATGTCCTGGGATAAATAAAACTGTTGATAGCATGAACGTTATGTGCTTGTGAGCTCAGCTAGTGAGAGGATGAAGGAGCTTGCATTTATTAAATAGCTTAGTTAAATGAATTATACATATATTCCATGCCTTCAACTATATAATGTTGTAGTTAAAGTCATGGTTTTAGAATCAGACTGAGGTGGATCTAAATCCTGGTATTATGACTTAATATTCACCTAGTCATTGGCAAATGACTCCACCTCTAGCCTAGCCTGTTTCCTTATCTATAAAAAGTATTTGATTAAAACCTACCTTTAGGATTTGTTGTAAGGGTTATATGAAATAATGCTATAGGCTTTGGCAGATAAAAAACAATCAGCTGGCTGCTATTACCTTACAGTGGTTACATATTTTTAAATAACCAAAATAATTGACGTAAAATTAACAGAAAAACTTAACAAAAATCCAGTACATAACTTAAGATCTTGGAGTGCCTCATAGTCATCATTGGAAACATAAGGACTATTGTACTTTGCTAGAACCAATAACATAATTCTGGATGATGGAATCCTTGTGCTATAAGTATCTATGTGAATATGCAAAACATGCAGAGTTTGAACTAAGCATCGAAGGACCAGGATGATTTCAGAAAAAATTCTTTCTCCTTGGGAATAATACAAATCAGTGATCGAGACATGCAGAAAAAAGACAAAAACAAGGTGGAATGTGGTAGAATACTACACTAAATTATTTGAGACTGCCCAAATACCTCCAGATGGAGTAAGGCTCTCTAGAAAGATATTGACTGGTTTTTCTATCTCTTCAGAATTGCTCTTTCAAGTGAATGTGTAAATATGTCTATAAAAGAGATGCAATGTTGGGTAACGGCAACAAAATTATTGGTCTCAGTCTCCGTTGGCCGTTTTTGCCCCTAAATTCTTTGTGTTTTAGTTGATCCACTTGCAAGATGGAATAGTGGAGATAACATTTTCCTAGTGTTCTTTTGAAGACATGTATAATTGCAGTCCTATTGTCCCGAGACTGAATGTACGGATGAACCTAGCCATGAATGGAGAAAACGTCAAAAAAAGTGAAAGAAACAAAAACAAGCCAAAAGCTCCTTCACTGGGATAAAAACCCTCAGCTAAAAAGAGATAGTTACTCTAAGAATTGTACTGTTTTATTAAGTTAGTGACTTAAAATATTAATCTTTTTGAATATAGTTTGGCATGGGGAATCTTTGGGAAGATAAAGATTGTGGTCAATATAACACCTATCTAGCCACCTTTTCCTCAGGTGGTTGGGTCAGTGGCAGTGGAACAAACTAGTATGTAAATTGAGATTTCTAGGAAAGGTGGAAAATATCTGGGCAACACCATTGGCTTATAGCTTAGTTATTGCAGCAATAAGAAAAGAATATATATATATATTTTAATGCAGAAACACAGGTTCTGGCTGAAAATTTGAGGAATAAGAATTTTCTGGTTTCCTAAAACAGAGGAATGAGCGCTAATATTGGCATGCTGTATTGGAATTGCTAACTCCTTAAGGGTCACTAAAGTGGTTCTTCTAATAAACTGGTTGTTAGAACAAAAAAAAAAAAAAGAAAAATATATTTCTAACTTTAGGGTTAATTTCACTCACATTTTCCTTCATTTATATCTGGCTTTTAATCCCTGATTTAGAGCTGATCTTTTAAATTGTCATTTTACTTTTTTAGAGCTAAATGGTTTGGATTGGACTTAAATATTCAGAAATAATGTTAAAATGTGAAATTCCTTGCTTTTAGTATAAAATAAATGTATGCATTGGAAAATTCTTTTTACATGGTGATTACTTTCATATATTGTGATGCCTTGGTTTTATATAATAATTCCAATGTGATGATGATGATGATAATGAGATTAGCTAACACTTTTGTGATACTTCCCTTTGTGACATGTCTGAATTTCTTCTGGTTATGTCATACAGTGGTGGTAATAATACACGTGAAAGGCCAGGATAGTTCTAGCCCTTAAATAAGTTTGCTTTATACTTAAGCTAGTCTTTTAGTCCATTTTTCCTTTAAACATCATAACCTATTTTGGTTATAGCTACCAGTTGTAACTATTTTCAAATGGACTTTTACAGTTAATGGAAAATGAACCCTTCTGGAAGTTATATTCCTTTTATTTTATTTTATTATTATTATACTTTAAGTTTTAGGGTACATGTGCACAATGTGCAGGTTTGTTACATATGTATACATGTGCCATGTTGGTGTGCTGCACCCATCAACTCATCATTTAGCATTAGGTATATCTCCAAATGCTATCCCTCCCTCCTCCGCCCACCCCACAGCAGTCCCCGGAGTGTGATGTTCCCCTTCCTGTGTCCATGTGTTCTCATTGTTCAATTCCCACCTATGAGTGAGAACATGCGGTGTTTGGTTTTTTGTCCTTGCGATAGTTTGCTGAGAATGGTGGTTTCCAGTTTCATCCATGTCCCTACAAAGGACATGAACTCATCCTTTTTAATGGCTGCATAGTATTCCATGGTGTATATGTGCCACATATTCTTAATCCAGTCTATCGTTGTTGGACATTTGGGTTGGTTCCAAGTCTTTGCTATTGTGAATAGTGCCGCAATAAACATACGTGTGCATGTGTCTTTATAGCAGCATGATTTATAATCCTTTGGGTATATACGCAGTAATGGGATGGCTGGGTCAAATGGTATTTCTAGTTCTAGATCCCTGAGGAATCGCCACACTGACTTCCACAATGGTTGAACTAGTTTACAGTCCCACCAGCAGTGTAAAAGTGTTCCTATTTCTCCACATCCTCTCCAGCACTGGTTGTTTCCTGACTTTTTAATGATCGCCATTCTAACTGGTGTGAGATGGTATCTCATTGTGGTTTTGATTTGCATTTCTCTGATGGCCAGTGACGATGAGCATTTTTTCATGTGTCTTTTGGCTGCATAAATGTCTTCTTTTGAGAAGTGTCTGTTCATATCCTTCACCCACTTGTTGATGGGGTTGTTTGTTTTTTTCTTGTAAATTTGTTTGAGTTCATTGTAGATTCTGGATATTAGCCCTTTGTCAGATGAGTAGGTTGTGAAAATTTTCTCCCATTTTGTAGGTTGCCTGTTCACTCTGATGGTAGTTTCTTTTGCTGTGCAGAAGCTCTTTAGTTTAATTAGATCCAATTCATCAATTTTGTCTTTTGTTGCATTGCTTTTGGTGTTTTAGACATGAAGTCCTTGCCCATGCCTATGTCCTGAATGGTATTGCCTAGGTTTTCTTCTAGGGTTTTTATGGTTTTAGGTCTAACATGTAAGTCTTTAATCCATCTTGAATTAATTTTTGTATAAGGTGTAAGGAAGGGATCCAGTTTCAGCTTTCTACATATGGCTAGCCAGTTTTCCCAGCACCATTTATTAAATAGGGAATCCTTTCCCCATTGCTTGTTTTTATCAGGTTTGTCAAAGATCAGATGGTTGTAGAACTGTGGTATTATTTCTGAGGGCTCTGTTCTGTTCCATTGATCTACATCTCTGTTTTGGTACCATACCATGCTGTTTTGGTTACTGTAACCTTGTAGTATAGTTTGAAGTCAGGTAGTGTGATGCCTCCAGCTTTGTTCTTTTGGCTTAGGATTGACTTGGCGACGTGGGCTCTTTTTTGGTTCCATATGAACTTTAAAGTAGTTTTTTCCAATTCTGTGAAGAAAGTCATTGGTAGCTTGATGGGGATGGCATTGAATCTATAAATTACCTTGGGCAGTATGGCCATTTTCACGATATTGATTTTCCAACCCATGAGCATGGAATGTTCTTCCATTTGTTTGTATGCTCTTTTATTTCATTGAGCAGTGGTTTGTAGTTCTCCTTGAAGAGCTCCTTCACATGCCTTGTAAGTTGGATTCCTAAGTATTCTTTTTGAAGCAATTGTGAATGGGAGTTCACTCATGATTTGGCTCTCTGTTTGTCTGTTATTGGTGTATAAGAATGCTTGTGGTTTTTGCACATTGATTTTGTATCCTGAGACTTTGCTGAAGTTGCTTATCAGCTTAAGGAGATTTTGGGCTGAGACGATGGGGTTTTCTAGATATACAATCATGTCATCTGCAAACAGGGACAATTTGACTTCCTCTTTTCCTAATTGAATACCTTTTATTTCCTTCTCCTGCCTAATTGCCCTGGCCAGAACTTCCAACACTATGTTGAATAGGAGTGGTGAGAGAGGGCATCCCTGTCTTGTGCCAGTTTTCAAAGGGAATGCTTCCAGTTTTTGGCCATTCAGTATGATATTGGCTGTGGGTTTGTCATAAATAGCTCTTATTATTTTGAGATACGTCCCATCAATACCTAATTTATTGAGTTTCTGGCATGAAGGTTGTTGTATTTTGTCAAAGGCCTCTGTTGAGATAATCATGTGGTTTTTGTCTTTGGTTCTGTTTATATGCTGGATTACATTTATTGATTTGTGTATGTTGAACCAGCCTTGCATCCCAGGGATGAAGCCCACTTGATCATGGTGGATAAGCTTTTTGATGTGCTACTGGATTTGGTTTGCCAGTATTTTATTGAGGATTTTTGCATCAATGTTCATCAAGGATATTGGTCTAAAATTCTCATTTTTGGTTGTGTCTCTGCCAGGCTTTGGTATCAGGATGAGGCTGGCCTCATCAAATGTGTTAGGGAGGATTCCCTCTTTTTCTATTGATTGGAATAGTTTCAGAAGGAATGGTGCCAGCTCCTCCTTGTACCTCTGGTAGAATTCGGCTGTGAATCCATCTGGTACTGGACTTTTTTTGGTTGGTAAGCTATTGATTATTGCCACAACTTCAGAGCCTGTTATTGGTCTATTCAGAGATTCAACTTCTTCCTGGTTTATTCTTGGGAGGGTGCATGTGTCCAGGAATTTATCCATTTCTTCTAGATTTTCTAGTTTATTCGCTTAGAGGTGTTTATAGTATTCTCTGATGGTAGTTTGTATTTCTGTGGGATCGGTGGTGATATCCCCTTTATCATTTCTTATTGCATCTATTTGATTCTTCTCTCTTTTCTTCTTTATTAGTCTTGCTAGCGGTCTATCAATTTTGTTGATCTTTTCAAAAAACCAGCTCCTGGATTCATTAATTTTTTGAAGGGTTTTTTGTGTCTCTATTTCCTTCAGTTCTGCTCTGATTTTAGTTATTTCTTGCCTTCTGCTAGCTTTTGAATGTGTTTGCTCTTGCTTTTCTAGTTCTTTTAATTGTGATGTTAGGGTGCCAGTTTTGGATCTTTCCTGCTTTCTCTTTTGGGCATTTAGTGCTATAAATTTCCCTCTACACGCTGCTTTGAATGTGTCCCAGAGATTCTGGTATGTTGTGTCTTTGTTCTCGTTGGTTTCAAAGAACATCTTTATTTCTGCCTTCATTTCGTTATGTACCCAGTAGTCATTCAGGAGCAGGTTGTTCAGTTTCCATGTAGTTGAGCGGTTTTGAGTGAGTTTCTTAATCCTGAGTTCTAGTTTGATTGCACTGTGGTCTGAGAGACTGTTTGTCATAATTTCTGTTCTTTTACATTTGCTGAGGAGTGCTTTACTTCCAACTATGTGGTCCATTTTCAAATAGGTGTGGTGTGGTGCTGAAAAAAAATGTATATTCTGTTGATTTGGGGTGGAGAGTTCTGTAGATGTCTATTAGGTCTGCTTGGTGCAGAGCTGAGTTCAATTCCTGGATATCCTTGTTAACTTTCTGTCTCGTTGATCTGTCTAATGTTGACAGTGGGGTGTTAAAGTGTCCCATTATTGTGTGGGAATCTAAGTCTCTTTGTAGGTCCCTAAGGACTTGCTTTATGAATCTGGGTGCTCCTGTATTGGGTACATATATATTTAGGATAGTTAGCTCTTCTTGTTGAATTGATCCCTTTACCATTATGTAATGGCCTTCTTTGTCTCTTTTGATCTTTGTTGGTTTAAAGTCAGTTTTATCAGAGAGTGGGATTGCAACCCCTGCCTTTTTTTGTTTTCCATTTGCTTGGTAGATCTTCCTCCATCTCTTTATTTTGAGCCTATGCGTGTCTCTGCACATGAGATGGGTTTCCTGAATACAGCACACTGATGGGTCTTGACTCTTTATCCGATTTGCCAGTCTGTGTCTTTTAATTGGAGCATTTAGCCCATTTACATTTAAAGTTAATATTTTTAAGTGTGAATTTCGTCCTGTCATTATAATGTTAGCTGGTTATTTTGCTCGTTAGTTGATGCAGTTTTTTCCTAGCCTTGATGGTCTCTACATTTTGGCATGTTTTTGCAGTGGCTGGTACTGGTTGTTCCTTTCCATGTTTAGTGCTTTCTTCAGGAGCTCTTGTAAGGCAGGTCTGGTGGTGACAAAATCTCTCAGCATTTGCTTGTCTGTAAAGTATTTTATTTCTCCTTCACTTATGAAGCTTAGTTTGGCTCGATATGAAATTCTGGGTTGAAAATTCTTTTCTTTAAGAATGTTGAATATTGGCCCCCACTCTCTTCTGGCTTGTAGAGTTTCTGCTGAGAGATCAGCTGTTAGTCTGATGGGCTTCTCTTTGTGGGTAACCCGACCTTTCTCTCTGGCTGCCCTTAACATTTTTTCCTTCATTTCATCTTTTGTGAGTCTGACAATTATGTGTCTTGGAGTTGCTATTCTTGAGGAGCATTTCTGTGGTTTTCTCTGTATTTCCTGAATCTGAATGTTGGCCTGCCTTGCTAGATTGGGGAAGTTCTCCTGGATAATATCCTGCAGAGTGTTTTCCAACTTGGTTCCATTCTCCCCGTCACTTTCAGGTACACCAATCAGACATAGATTTGGTCTTTTCACATAGTCCCATATTTCTTGGAGGCTTTGTTTGTTTCTTTTTATTCTTTTTTCTCTCAACTTCCCTTCTCGCTTCATTTCATTCATTTCGTCTTCCATCACTGATACCCTTTCTTCCAGTTGATCGCATCGGCTCCTGAGGCTTCTGCATTCTTCACATAGTTCTTGAGCCTTGGCTTTCAGCTCCATCAGGTCCTTTAAGGACTTCTCTGCATTGGTTATTCTAGGTATCCATTCGTCCAATTTTTTTTCAAAGTTTTTAACTTCTTTGCCATTGGTTTGAATTTCCTACTGTAGCTCAGGGTAGTTTGATCATCTGAAGCCTTCTTCTCTCAATTCTTCAAAGTTATTCTCCATCCAGCTTTGTTCTGTTGCTGGTGAGGAGCTGCGTTCCACTGGAGGAGGAGAGGCGCTCTGCTTTTTAGAGTTTCCAGTTTTTCTGCTCTGTTTTTTCCCCATCTTTGTGGTTTTATCTACTTTTGGTCTTTGGTGATGGTGACATACAGATGGGTTTTTGGTGTGGATGTCCTTTCTGTTTGTTAGTTTTCCTTCTAACAGACAGGAACCTCCGCTGCAGGTCTGTTGGAGTTTGCTAGAGGTCCACTCCAGACCCTGTTTGCCTGGGTATCAGGAGTGGTGGCTGCAGAACAGTGGTGGCTGTAGAACAGCATATATTGGTGAACTACAAATGCTGCTGCCTGATCGTTCCTCTGGAAGTTTTGCATCAGAGGAGTACCTGGCCGTGTGAGGTGTCAATCTGTCCCTACTGGGGGGTGCCTCCCTGTTAAGCTGCTCGGGGGCCAGGGACTCACTTGAGGAGGCAGTCTGCCCTTTCTCAGATCTCTAGGTGCATGCTGGGAGAACCACTACTCTCTTCAAAGCTGTCAGACAGGGACATTTAAGTCTGCAGAGTTTACTGCTGTCTTTTTGTTTGTCTGTGCCCTGCCCCCAGAGGTGGAGCCTACAGAGGCAGGAAGGCCTCCTTGAGCTGTGGTGGGCTCCACCCAGTTCGAGTTTCTGGGCTGCTCTGTTTACCTAATCAAGCCTGGGCTATGGCAGGTGCCCCTCCCCCAGCCTCACTGCCACCTTGCAGTTTGATCTCAGACTGCTGTGCTAGCAATGAGTGAGACTCTGTAGGCATAGGACCCTCTGAGCCAGATGCGGGATATAATCTCCTGGTGTGCCGTTTTTTAAGCCCGTTGGAAAAGCGCAGTATTAGGGTCGGAGTGACCCGATTTTCCAGGTGCCGTCTGTCACCCCTTTCTTTGACTAGGAAAGGGAACTCCCTGACCCCTTGCGGTTCCCAAGTGATGCAATCCCTTGCCCTGCTTTGGCTCGCGCACGGTGCGCTGCACCCACTGTCCTGCACCCACTGGCTGGCACTCCCTAGTGAGATGAACCCAGTACCGCAGATGGAAATGCAGAAATCACCCGTCTTCTGTGTTGTTCATGCTGGGAGCTGTAGACCAGAGCTGTTCCTATTCGGCCATCTTGGCTCCACTGTTGTATTCCTTTTTATCAGCAATGAAGATTATACCAGTGCATGTTTTATTACAACCTAGAATGAATGTGACTTGAAAAAGTTAGAATTTCCCAAGTTGCTTGACTCCCTCTTTGTCCAGTGCAGTAGTTAATAGCTCATCTCCCATTCTCTAGGGCCGGTCAGCCTATGTTCAAATGTCAGTTCTTCCATGTATTAGCTGCAAAATTGACCTGGGGAAAAGTATGCAGCTTTTTTAGTTCAGTATTCTCATATGTAAAATGGGGTAATGGTACCTACTTCATATGATTATTGAGAAGTTTAAATGAATTCCTGTTAGCAGAGCAGAAGAACAGTGTCTTTCCCATGGCGAGTGCCTTGTTTTTTTAAAATAAATATAAATGCGTGAGGCTCATTGCCATCATATTATCACAGAGCCTGTATCAAGGACATGGAGGCAATACCTGGAGAGGCCAAGCATGCAAACCTTTGACAGTTCGGTTACTTGACAGCTGTAAGAGCTTTGGAAAGTTGCTTAACCTTAGACTAGCTCTTCTCATTGTAAAATGGAAGTCAGTCATAATGTCTGCTTTGTGTGGTTGCTGAGGATTAAATGAGATATTTGTCAAGACTTGTGGTGAGTCACAAAGTTTACCCACATCTCATCCAGATGGGCAGAGAAGAGGTAGCTTCTTAGTTTTGATTTTAACTAATGTGATCTTCCTCCTGAGCAAACCACTGCTGATTAGAAGGAAAAATTAATTAAATGTCTAAGCTGTTTTAGTCTAATGTATTGATTTTAGATAATGCTCTGTCTCTAGGAAAATGTGCTCAGACTTTCAGATCTCTGTGTTCCATGATTTTCCAGGTTTCTCTCCAAGATGATGTCTGGTATGTAGGGGAGGGGAGGGGCTTAGGCAGCCTCTTGGTGGGAGAGAAAAGTCTGGACCCATAGGCATAGTCATGGTGTCCACTGATCGCACTTCAGGAACAGAGACCAACGCCCCTGGATGGACTCTCCACACCCAGCCTTTGCTAGGGTGCCATCACATTATTTGCCAGGCTTGTGTTCTAGCTCTCAGCTAGTCACTTTCTAATTTCCCCCTCAAACACCCGGACTCCCAGCCCTACCTCAAAGGTTGCCATAGGGAACAAACAGCTGCTCAGAAAAGCTAAACGTCAAGGCCTCCCTCTGCCTAACTCCCTCCAAATGCCCTTGGTATGGGGCAGCCTGAGAGGGCATATCTTTCTAGAGCCCTGAACAGGAATGGGGCAGAAATCCTTCATCCCTCGGGCTCTCCTCTATCCACACAACAGTCTTTAAGGCACGCACGTCTGACTGCTTTGTTCCTTCCCTGCTTTTCCTTCTCACACTCCTGGGATGAGAAAGAGAGATGACAGTTTCCCCTACACTCTTGTAGGCCAAATCATCATTTCACCGTGGAAGAACTCTTTGAGCTAAGTCATTTGGATATGTCAAAAGCAATAGAGACATTTAAACATTCTTCCTCAAGACAATATGTCAGTAAGACTTGGCAAACGGCCTATTTTGAATGCCAGATGCTGACTATTAACTCCTTTTTCCTTTATCTGTCTTAAGAATGTTTTATATTTGAAAAGCAAGGAAGACCACAGTGATGTTTTCCAAAATATTAATCCAAAGTAAGCGCATGATCAATACAAGCTTTACAATGATGATGATGATAATGATGGTGATAAAGTAACTATTAGCACAGGATAATTGCTATATAGATTGTTTTTACCCTTGGACAGCTTCTAGTTTCAGGGAAGAGACCATAACTTCAGAGCACTCGTGCACTTGGCATCATGACATGTAATTGCTCTGCCTTTCACAATTCTCACCCCCTCTGCCCCTCTCCCCATCTCTCTGGCTACACAAGCCTTTCTGCTCCTGGAACATGAGTGATTTTTCCTGCTTTGGGCTATGTAATAATTACTGCTCTAACACCTGAAGCCCTGTTTCCCATATCTTTTCTTAACTGACTTCTCATTTTCAGTCCCTGCCTTAAAAGCTGCCACCTCGATTTTCCTGGATCTTCTCTGGCCACCCTAACCAAAGTAGCCATCCCCACTTCCAGTTGCTCTCCATACCTCATCCTCCTTTTTATTTTCTTTTCTGCATAAGTCACTATTTTATGTTTACACATTTTTCGTCTTTCTACTGCACTAGAATGTAAGCCTCAAGAGGACAGGGGCTGTGTCCGCTTTATTCCCCACTGGGCTGGCAGAGGACCTGGCACAAAAAAGAGCTCAGTACATAGTTATTGAATACACGATAAGTGACTGAATGCTATCTTATTTCAGATAAAAAGAATCATTATGATTATTAACATTGGTGACATGGATGTGCATGGGACAAAATACCTTGCATAAGCACAGAAATAAGAATTTTCTATATTTATTATGAAACATATTAATGGTGAGAATATCTCTCTCTCTTTATTATTTTGTTCTATAGTGATGGTGGCAGTAGAGTGGGCTAGCACTGCCTCTTAAGAATGGTAAGAAGTCTTTTGAAGGAAGACATCATGTTCGTATTTCTTTCACACCTTTTTTGATATTTAGTTGCTCAATACATACATGTTGTTGAACATTGCTGGAGGGAGTGGGGGGTGGGTGAGAGAAAATTATAGGCCCTCTACTTGCGTGTGATTAAACTGGCAAGACTTTCCAGGGAAAGCAGTGCTTCAGAAATTGTGTGATTGACAGAAGGAAGGTCACATATTTACTTTCTAGAAGAAGAGTAATTGTCAAGTTGTGTGCCGAGGAGCCTCAGAGCCTCAGCTGGCCATGGCTTATGTGGAAATTTTCATTTGAACAAAGAGTTCTAGGGCTACACCCAAGTGGAAATTACTTATTTCAGGATTGGAGCCTCCATAGAGAAAGATCAGAGGTGGGAATGAAACAAGAAATAGTTCCAGAGACTGCTGCTGTGTAACAAATTATCTTAGAACTTAGCAGCTGAGAACAACCATTTTTTTATGCTCACGCAGGAAGCTACAGGTCAAGAAGTCAGTGAAGGCACAGCGGGAATAGGTTGTCTCTGCTGCAGCTGTGCAGACTTGAAGGGCAGGGGAGACCCGATGCCAGGATAGGGTCATCTAAAGACACCTTCCCTCACATGTCTGGTGATCAGGATGGCTCTGTGTGGCTTAGTGTCCTTACAGCCTGGTGGTTGCAGGTTGTCAGACACTGGGTGTGGAGCTCAGGACTCCAAGCGTACAGATTCCCGCAAAGAAAATGGAAGCTACGTTGCTTTTCATGTCCAACCTTGGAAATCACGTGGCCTCACTTCCACTGTCTTCTCTTGCTTGCAATAGTCACAGAACCCACCCAGATTCAAGGGAGGTGACATAGACCCCACTTCTAAATGGAAGGAGGGTCTAAGAATTTTGGAGCCATGTTTTAAACTAAGGTTAGTGCAAAAGTAATTGCGGTTTTTGCCATTAAAAGTAACATAAGGGGCCAAGCATGGTGGCTCACGCCTGTAATCCTAGCACTTTGGGAGGCTGAGGTGGATGGATCACCTGAGGTCAGGAGTTTGTGATCAGCCTGGCCAATGTGGTGAAACCTCATCTCTACTAAAAATACAAAAATTAGCTGGGTATGGTGCTGCACGCCTGTAGTCCCAGCTACTCAGAGGCCGAGGCAGGAGAATCGCTTGAACCTGGGAGGCGGAAGTTGCAGTGAGCTCAGATCGCGCCACTGCACTCCAGCCTGGGTGACAGAGTGAGACTCCGTCTCGGAAAAAAAAAAAAAAAAAAAAAAAAAAAAAAACCAGAAAAACAAAAAGAAGAAAATGTAATCAAAATGTAATGTAAGGATGAAAGAAGTAAACGGAAGGGAAGAGAGGGGTCTTGTACTCTGGAAAGGGAGATAGGCTTGTGACTCTGCGCAGATCCAGGTTACATTTACTGCACATGTGCCTGATGTTCAATGGCTTTTTTTGCAGCTAGAGTGTTTTGATGATCTTCTGAGAGAAACATCTCCTTCCTCAGCCCCAATGTGCTCGGGAGCTAAGAGCTGCAGAGCAATCATTTGAAATCTTTGGTGGTCATAAGAAATAGGTAAAGGTACTGTCAGGTACTCAACGACCCTCTTGTCACCAAGCAGCTCCTCATCAGAACTTCTCCAAACATACACTCTCTCCTTTCCACCTCCAGCTCATCTTGCTGGGCCTCCTCTTTTTCCATCACATCTCATCTCCTGGCCTTCTTCATTCCTCATCCCTACCTTATTTCCAACTTCAGTCACATTTCGGTGAACCCACTGCTCTTGGTGCTTAGAGCAAGGAAGGCCAGTTGTGCTGAATTTATAGTACTTTTTCAACCAGCCATTGGGAAGCACATTGAACTCCCCACACTCATTTTTACTGCCATTTTTTTTCAACATAATTTACAAGAAATAGAAGGAATATGTATTAGCTAATTGTACCACATGGTCCTATTTTCTCAGCAATACTTATTTTTATTAATGCAGCTGATAGAAAATGAGACAAATTTTCATCAAAAAGCTTGCTAATGTAAAACTGAGAGTACCAGGCAGACTGGAATAAAACAAGGAAACACAATTGTAATATTGCTATTTTGGGAGTTTTACATTAAACTCCTACACAATAATCAAAGATGGAAGTGTGATCATAAATTTTAGCTAGAATTTAGGAATGTGGCCGTCACTCTGGGGCACATTTATAGGAAAATCATAGACTCAAATGGAATTTGCTGAGGACTATATATCAATTTGCCATCAGAGTAGACAGTATTAGAAACCCTGGACTCTTCCCATTAATCATTGTAGATGTGGCATCTCAAACAGAAGAGAGTTATGACTGTTATAAATCGTGCACTGAGAGTTTTTTTTTACTTTAGATAGAGAAAACAGTTGAAAGAGTTTGGGATAGCAGATGTATTGTCTCTGGTTCCTCTTCTTTTTCCTTTTAGTTTTAAAAATTAATTGTCCATGTCAGAATCCTGTACTTTAAATATTTAGACATGGCAAGTTTTAAAAAGAAGATACGCAGGGCACATACTTCCCATCCACTGCTGACAGGCATCAGGAATGGGGTAAATTTGGATAGGAGATGCTTATCCATTCGATGTCACTGCAGATATGAAATTTTGTCTTCTTGTTTTGATTTAGCGAGAAATATCTTTATTTTTTTTCCAATGTTGAGAATGGAACTGTTGTAATTAGTTAAGTCTGAAACTATAATTTAGGAAAGAAAAAAAAAGTGCAAGATGATCTATTGCACAGAGAGCCACCCAGAACCCATCTGTTGGATAGAATAAGGAACCCCTGTGGGTGTAATTGGGGCAGGAAGAAGGGGCAGGATATGGTGGAAAGGCTTGGGTTTTGAAGTCCAACTTGTTTTTGAGTCCACGTTCTATGTTTTTCCTTTGTGTTCTTGAGCAAGATACTTAACTTCAATAATCTATGATCTATACACTGGGAATAATAATCACTATCTAGCAATGGTGTTTTAAAGATTAAAATATTATAATAACCTTAGAAAAGTATCTGGCTTATACTCAGTAGAAGTATCTGCTTTATACTCAGCAAATATTCCTTTTCAAATAGATGTAGGCCACTACGTTATAATTAATAAGCAATACCATAAGCATTTGAATGTTTCTGCACAATGACCTATTTGCTGTCTTTTGTTAAATTTTCTTAGTTGGGGGAGTGAAACTCCTGACTAGCTTTGGGCTGGATATAGCATAGGGGTGCCCACCTATGTGGAATGGTTTGAAGAGTCCTTGACAGGGCCACTGGCCTCATTGTCCTTCATAGAGCCAAAAATTGCACCAGTTACAGATTCATTCCTCTGAGTTTTGAACAAACTTCCAAAATGCCAGATCTTCTATTATAATGCAAGTATTCTTGGTAGTTGAGAATGGAGGAGAGTTATGAGAGTGAGGCGAAATAGGTTAAGTTACAGGTTGCAAACTCATTCCTTGCTCCTCTTGGGAAAACTGGACAATCAGATGACACATTATTGCCTGGCTGCAATTGGCTGCAAGGGGCAGCTGCCCAGTTTCGATGGGATGCCCACTCCTGATAGGATACTGATCCCTTTCGCCTTACTCTTGGCATTCTTTAGACATTTTCACTGTTTTCCTGGCCCTTGCAACACCTGAAAACTTATTTGCCCACAGTTAATTAGAGAAGACAACTGACAGATGTCAGCCAAGTTTAGTTGAAAGCGGGTAGTCTGCATGTCAGAAGGCTCTATTCTTTCATTATATGAGGTGGGGCAGGTGGCTGCATCTTTGAACTCTAGTTTCCTCCTCTGTGAGAAGATGGCTTAGAGGTTCCACAATCTCTCTACTTTCTCTCATTCTCTGGTTCTTGATGGTGATCTGGGTTCTACCTGAAGGGAGCCCAGGATAAGAGAAAGGAAGAATATTACAAGTAAACTGGTCTCTTTCCAACATGGCCCAATCCCTCTTGGTGGTATCTGCTTCAGGGAAGTTAAGCGTTTGTCTAGAAATTATGATGTCATGTTATGGAGCCCTTATTCCCTCCTCTATAAAACAACTTTCCTGTTGTCAATTCTCCTGTAACTATGTTATCTACTATGCTGACCACAGGGTACATGTGGCTTTCCACATTAATGAAAATAAAATAAAATAAAATAAAATGTCCTGTTTCTGGGCCACACAATCTCACTTCCAGGGCTCAATAGCCACATGTGGCTAGGAGCTACTTGGCAGAGGAGACACAGAAAGAACATTTTCATCACCACAGAAATTCTGCTCTTGTAGAGAGTGCTGCTCTAGAAGCTTTAGGCCACTGAAGTTGTATTCATCGACCTGACATCAGAGAGTTTTTGTAGTCACTTTAGCAGAGGTAATGCAATCCCTGGGGAAGACTTCCAGTTTAATTACATTCAGGTTAAGAAGCCCATTGTTCCAACCAAAATAATAGTTGCTCAACATTCCATTCTGATGATTTTTTTTTAATCCAAGCAGTCAACATAGTTTCATTAAACACCACCCACTCACTGTGTACTAGTTAAATGAGGAATGAATGTGGCTCTGTCTCCAGATAAATGAATAGAGAGAGAGCCAAAAAAAAAAAAAAAGAATTGGCTGACTGGGGGTGTTGGGTACACAAAATAACTTGGTTAGGCTGTAGGATCAGAAAATCTCTCTAGATCTTTTTTCTAAAACTTCCTTTTTATTAGATCTTCCTTTCTGTGGAGAATCGCTCAGTTTTAACAAAGTGGCCAGTTTACACTAAAATGCTTGTCATTTATATAAAATATTGGCATTTGTTGCAATATTGCAAACCAAAGAGTCATTGAGTTCCAAACTAAACAAAAGTTTTATAAAACAGTTTGTCCTGTCCAACCTTAAAAAGAGAAGGCATTTACTATATGCCAAGCATTGTGCTGCCTGCTTCACATGCGTTTTCTAATGTGGGTTTCACAATACTTTCTTGACAAAGGTCAGCTGTGCACCTGCCTGCTGGAGAGACAGCATCAGGAAGGAGGGAAAGCAGAGGTTTTGGAGTACAGCAGACTGGCCTTAAATTTCAGCTGTGTCACTTACTAAACTTCAAGACTTTGGGCATTTACTTAACTTGTATTAGCTCTAGTTTCCCTGTCTGTAAAATGGGGGACATGATACCTGCTTCATGTGATTGTTGTGATATTAAGTCAGACAAGGCGAAGGAAGTGCTTGGTGCAAGACCTGGCACACAGAATATGAATACAGGGGAAGAAGCCATCTTTTCTGTCCCTACAGAATTGTACCTTGTATATATTGGACACTCAGCAAGTATTTGTTGAATAGAAAGGTGGATGGAAGGATGGAAGTCACATCTACAAAACATTCTTCATCTGCAGAACATTTCCTGGGAGTGTAGGTGGTTGCCTGAGTACAATGATTTGGGGAGGCCAAAAGTCTCTTATTCAACCCCAAACATCATCCCACTGGCTCTGGCTGCTGTTTTGAAATTGAAGTATTCTTCATTCTATTCAGTCGTATGTCCCTGTTAAAAGCAAATATTCCTTTAGAGAAGGAACACACTAAGCTATTGTGTGCCATGGTTTCGGTCCAGCTGCCGAGCCTCCTAAGATAGCACTGTGGAGTGGAAACACCTCTGATCTGGGAGCTGGATATTCTGGCCTCCACACCTGGCTCTGCTAGCATCTGGCCTTTCCTGGGCCTTGACCTCGGATTTCCTATTAATTAAGTGGAGGATTAGACTAGATCTTCTGTAAATGGTTTGGTTTGTGGTTTTATAAGTGGGTTACCAGGCAAGTGAGTTTTCATGTTGAGGCATGGGGCAATGCCTGGGTGGGATGGCTTTGGAAGGTGGCAATGTGGGGATTATAGCCCTGCAAGTACAGGGAGCTTCTGTCCAATGTGGTTACAGGGTGCCTGATAATGAGAGCATAAGGGACATACCATGAAGGAACAGGGGATCAACAATGACAGTTTTAGGACTGTTTCACAGCTTTGTTAGATACCAACCTGGTTTATAAACGTCCCTTAGGAATCTTCCTGGACATTAAGCATCAACATAAGATCACCTGGAATGAAGCCAGTTGACTGCTCCAAACGTGATCTTCAAAACTGGGTGCCCTTATGCAGCAAGGCTTGTGTGTATTGTGGAACATGGCTCCAGGACATTCTGAGGCGTGACTGTCCACTTGGTGGTGCAACCACGGACTGCCAGAAGCTACTGGCCTGGGGCAACTGGCCTAGCCCATAGAAAGCAGGAATGAAGCAGCTCTTTATGGCTGTAGGTGTCCCAGGGAACAAGGGTAGAGCCAATTACTGAACACCTCCCACATGCCAGGCACCATAGTGGGCATTTCACACACACATTGTCTCATGTAAACCTCACAGCTGTTCCATGTAGTAGACATTACTGCCTTCACAACACAAATGAGGAACTGCAACTCAGAGAGGAAAGGAGTAGAGGTGAGATTTGAGACGAAGATTTTTGGATGCCAAAATTCACATGTCTTCCCATGTATGTCATGCAACCTCCAGGATGTTCTGCAGATATCACTTGCTGTTATAGTTTCAATGTTCTCTGCCCATGGGCATTGAGGATGGAATTATTGTTCTCACATTATTGCTATTTCAGGCATTGCTGGAACACAGAAACAATCACCACCAGTGGCCCCATCTACTCTGAGAGAGAGCGTTTGAAGTCATCAATTGTATTTTCCAGCTGTCAGGGTTTCAATTTAAGTTTTATGTTGGACCTTTTTCTCTTTACTCTTGGTTGATTGGAGTTATAATCTGTGTTTTCTTCCCCACTTTTGAGTACTCACATTTAGATTTTATTGAGATTCATTTTGTAGTGCTTTAAAAGGTTAACAAGAAGCCTGAAGCTCTCTGGGTTTCTTATTAAGATGCAGCAGGGAAGAAGACAGAGTGTATCAGTTTATTGGGCTAGACATATCTGTTGATTGACGCAGATGCTGCAAACATGTTCTGGGAACCATTTCAATGTTCCATAATAAGTAGCACATTAATCAGGATTGGGCAAACTGGAGGGGTCTCAGCAAGGTTGGAGTTTCCTGGGAAGTGCCTATTAAGATGAAGAATTAGCCAGTGCTCACGTTTAACATGTAGACTCCTGAGATGGTACCTGGAGGGAGATGCCGCAGAGTGCTGATCAACATTGGTGCGGATCACTGTTGCGTGATCATGTTCAACTGCACATCATTATCAGTTCAGAGCCTCCTCCTGCCCCATGGGCTTGCCATGAGAGGGAGGCTCCATCCTCTTTTTTAACATAAGGACAGGAGGGTGTGCACACTCCAGAGATGTGTGTCATTTACTCTTTGCAGCTTCAGCAGTTGAGTAGACTGAAGAAAGATGTTTGTGAAAGGTGGACTTTTCTTTTTATCATCATTTGCCTTTTTTCTAGATTTTTCATTGTGAAGTGCGTTATATATTCAAGACTTTATATCACGTCATCAAAAGCCTAACCATAAAGTAAGTCTCGAGTGTGCCCACTGTCCCATATGGAGCATGAAGCCGGCTTTTTCTGCAGTCTCCTTGTTGGAACCACTCCTTGAAATTTGGGCTTATCATGTCCTGAATTTTCTGGACAGTGTTACCACATAAGATAGTTTGCTAAACATCTTCCCTGTATTTAAAATGTGGCTTTTGTGTAATAAACCCCTGTGGACTTCATAGCAGTACCAAGTTTACAAAACTACCCCAGTACCCCTGTTTTGTAAACAGTACCCCTGTTTGCAGAAACTGGCTCTATTTTAAAATAGCTTAGACGGGCTTTATCCCAAGTGCTTGTGTTTTGATTATTCTCTGTTGCAGAATTAAATGAAGAAATTTGTGCGTGAAGCAAACTTCACCTCTGTATCCCCCAATACCACACCACTCTCACTTTTTTTTTTTTTTTTTTTTGAGATGGAGTCTCACTCTGTCTCCCAGGCTGAAGTGAAGTGGCATGATCTCGGCTCACTGCAACCTGTGCCTCCCAGGTTCAAGCAATTCTCCTGTCTCAGCCTCCCGAGTAGCTAGGATTACAGGTGCCTGCCACCACACCTGGCCAATTTTTGTATTTTTGGTAGAGGTGGGGTTTCACCATGTTGGCCACCCTGGTCTTGAATTCCTGACCTCAAGTGATCCACGCAACTCGGTCTCCCAAAGCGCCGGGATTACAGATGTGAGCCACCGTGCCCGGCCCCTCACTTTTAATTCTATAAATTAATGAATTTTATAGTAGGATGTTAGGACAAGAAATTTATATGTCATTACATATACTTGGGGATTGATAAGAATTTATATATATATATATATTTTTTTGAGATGGAGTCTCACTCTGTCACCCAGGCTGGAGTGCAGTGGCATGATCGTGGCTCACTGCAAGCTCCGCCTCCAGGGTTTACACCATTCTCCTGCCTCAGCCTCCCTAGTAGCTGGGACTACAGGTGCCCGCCACCACGCCTGGCTAATTTTTTGTATTTTTAGTAGAGATAGGGTTTCACCGTGTTAGCCAGGATAGTCTTGATCTCCTGACCTCGTGATCCGCCCACCTCGGCCTCCCAAAGTGCTGGGATTACAGGCAAGAATTTATATTTCAATATAGCAAAAAACTAATGAAAACTTTCGAACCCCAGTCCCATCCAGTTCTGTTTTCCCAATCTACATTCTTGTGTAGTGAGTGTGGTTCTGAGGCAGTGGTCGCTTTGTGATGCAGTCATGAAATAAATAGGAGAGAATCTGGCCATACTTGTGTTTTTCCAGATCCAAAGGTAGGATAAGCCTCAGATGCTGATGTGAATTTAGTGAGGGGTCCTGATATGGCCTGACGCCCTTGCTGTTACTCTGGTTGAGCAAAAATGTGTCCTTTTATATCATATATCCATTTGAGATCTTCAGGGCAAGCAATTGAAACCGACTTTGGCTGGCTTAGGCATAAAAGTAACTTCTTGAGAGATACCAGGTTATCTGGTGGACTCACTGTAAAGTTGTAGGAACCAGACTTAGAATATGGGTGGGGATAAAGGGAAGCCAGAGCCAAATTTAAAGTCACAACAGAGAGCCAGCTTGGGGAGCCATCACTGCTGTTCCTGCTGAGCACTGGGCATGGGGCTGGCACGGCCACTGCTGGTGTTGGCCTTGGATATGGCTGTTTGGTGCCGCTGGACCTACTGGCCTGGCAACTGGCTGCTGCCACCACAGTTGCCAGGATGAAGTTTCTCTGTTCTCTGAGCCACTGGCTCCGGATTTGAAGCCCCAGGATGGATGTACATCATTGTCCATGACCATGATCTGTGCCATGACTGCCAGAGAGTCTGAAAAAGAAAGAATCTGGCCATCTTGACTGCTGTAATGGAAGGGGCTTTGTTTCCCACTAAGATTCACATGGCAGGAAATTCATCAAATACAGGAAGGGTTTCAGATACCAGAAGGCCACAGTCTGACAATACATGATCAACTCATTTTATCTAAAGGCATTCTTTTGAACCTTTAATTTTCCTTCTTGCTGACATTTTTATTCCTTTAAGCCCCTTATTAATAGTCTGTATTTCAAGTAGGAGAAGAAAATATAAAGAGATAACCTTCAGTTCCTTTTCTTTATAGCTGTCTTGAAGTTTCTATAAGCAATACTAAGAGGTAATATAGCCTCCGTCACACCCCCACCCCAAGAAATTGGATTGGAGAAGTGAACACACCTTCTGAGAGTGCAACTATAAAATAGGCCTAGAATGGATCAGATGAAAGGAAATAAAAAGCAATTATTTCAGTGGGGCTTAGATGTTACTTAAACTTGGCTTTTCCTCCTCTATAAATAATCAAGTTGTAGATCTCCAGGGACCTACAATTTTAATTTTGGGATGTATGCCTCATTGCAGTTCAAAGATAGGTGGGTGCTTAACATGAGGAAGTAGAGTTTAGTGATTACAAACGGGGTGTTGGGGTTGGACAGACCTGGGTGCAAGTCCTTGTTCAGCTATGTGACTTGGGGCACATTTCTTCACCCTCTGAGTCTATTTCTCATTTGAAAAAGGGCAGTGGTAATCTTTATCTCACAAAGTTGGTATGGGAATTGAATAAATTCATATATGTAAATCCCATATTAAGTATTTAGTAAATAGCTATTCTCATTCTAATTCCTGTTATAGGAGAATAGAGGAGAAGTTGGTTCTCTTAAAGTAAAAGTGGGTTGCTTTTGGAGGAAATGTCAAGCAGAGGTCAGTTGACAATGCAATGGGTGTTGTAGAGGAAGATGTAGCACTGGGGAGTAAGTGTGGTGGACTGAGGGATGTCCCAGGTTCCCTTCGATAGCTGACTCTGTGGTACAGTAACTCTCTCAAGAACTCAGACAAGGATTAGTCCTCTCAGCTGGGCTACTCCTGATGTTGATGGTGAAACACCAGCCACTCAGACAGTGTCCATCAATGTCAACCCTAATCTGGAAATGAACTGACCAGGCCAAGGTAGAAGCCAGTTGGTCTGTCCAACCAGTAACAGATCTGTAAAAGTGGCAGCCACTTTTACCACTATCATTATAGCTCTGACCACTTTCCCTGACTTGATTTGGCCAATGTGTTGTGTGAGTGGTGGATGGAAGAAGCTAATACAGCTATGGCCTTCTTCAATAATGGTGAGGTACCACTATCATTTGCAAATCAGTTCAAAAATAGGAGGGCTTCCCAGCTGGGCACTAAGAGCTAATTCTCTTGGGCAATTTTTTTATTGCATTCAACCATAGAAGATTAAAAAACAAAAAAGAATGGCATTTTCTCCTCCCAAAGCAAAACCTCTGGGATTCATGGTCTATCCTAATTATATCTTCTGGGGTAATCCTGAGAAATCTTGTCCATTCCAGTAGAGCCTATGCTGTGAATAACTGTAAGAGTGCTCACCTAGTTTTGCTACAGTGCAAGAATTTCAAGGTGTAAACTCTATGAACAAATTGATTAGGGTAAGTTATTGCCTATAATGTGATTAAATTATACTATAAGGAATTATTTTATCTGATGGTTTTCCAACATGAGAGCTCAGGCAGAATAGTACAAAGGATGAGATTATAGATCTACTCATGATTTTCAAGTACATAATACACTGTTCTTAACTATAGTCAACACATTGTATAATAGAACCCTTGAACTTATTTCTCCTAGCTAACTGAAGTTTCCTATCCTTTGACCAACATCTCTCCCACCTACAGCTCTCTGTCCCTAGCCCCCAGTAAACACAATTCTATTCTCTGCTTTTGTAGGTTTGACTTTTAAAATTTTCACATATGAGTGAAACCATGTGGTATGGTGTTTGTTTTTCTGTGCTTGGCTTATTTCACTTAATATGATGTCCTCCAGGTTCATTAACGTTGTTGCACGTGACATGATTTCCTTCTTTTAAGGCTGAACAGGATTCCATTGTGTATATGTACCATATTTTATTTACCATTCATCCATTGATGGAAACTTAGGTTGATTCCATATCTTGGCTATTGTGAATAATGCTGCAATGAACATGGTAGTGCAGCTATCTCTTCAAAATGATTTCATTTACTTTAGAAATCTACCTAGTCAAGGGATTCCTGGATCATATGGTAGTTCTCTTTTTAATTTTTTGAGAAACCTCCATATTGCTTCCCATAATGGCTACACTAATTTACATTCCCATGAACAGTGTGCAGATGTTGCCTTTTTTCCATATTCTTGCTAACACTTGCTAACTTTTGTCTTTTGATGATAGCTGTTTTAACAGATGTGAGGTGATAGCTCATTGCAGTTTTAATTTGTAAGGGAAATGCACATTTAAAAATACTGTGAGTGCTAGTAGTAAATGTGGGATCCTTAAAATTTGCACTGGACCGTGTGAAGAATTTCTTTCATGAGGCCAGAAAATGGGCTAAGAGTCAGAATGACCTAGTGTTCCTCTTTGTTTCCATACAATTCCCAACCTACCTTGAGGTCCACGTCTGAATTTGGCTGTTGAAGGCTTTAATTTTCAAGGAAAGGAAAGGTCTGCCTGGGATGAGTCGGCCAGCAAGTCAGCAGAAGCAAGCCTACGACTAAGGAAACACAGATCTACCTGTTGTCTAAGGCCAAGCTGGCATGGATACCTAACTCTGGGTCTTCTCTGTCTAGGGGCAAAATCTCCAGCCTTGAATAGGAGTCAGACCTGGTATGGTGGCTTTCACCTGAAGTCCCATCTACTCACGAGGCTGAGGCAGGATCCTTTGAGCCCAGGAGTTTGAGGCTGCAGTGAACTATGATCACACTACTGCACTCTAGCCTCGACAACAGAGCAAGACCATGTCTCTAAAAAGAAAAAAGAATAAAAAAAAGGGGTTAAAAGTTAATATAGAATCAGAGAGAGAGGGACCAGGTCTTCTCAGATGGGGTAACCCCTGGTTTGACTTTCCTTCTAGCCCCATGAGAAGACCCGTAAGAAAATAAGGGAAGAACCCAAAGAAATATGTGGCAGGGTCTTTCCCAGGTGGCAGCAGCCTAACCCAGTTCACCTTCCTGACTTCATAAAGGAAGACACAGGAGGCTTTTCTTATTTTTACTCCTCTCATTAGACTCCACCATCTGCAAAATGTTGTCTAAGAATAAACTCTCAGGATCATCTATTTTAACATATCTGCTCCTTTGTGGGAAGAGTGAATGTGAAAATTTGGGAACACGTGCAGTGGATAAAGCTGTTATTTTATGCAAAACAGAAAAGAGCAGTGCCCCCTTCGGGTGGATGTAGCCCTGTACCAGTGCACAGAACTTGGTATTCTCAAAGAAGCCCACAGAACAACAAAGGAGGCTGTTCCATCTTGGCACTAGTAGCTGATTCTCTTGGTAACCGTGGGCTGGGTTTTAGCTCTCACATGCCTGCTTGAGCTGAGTACCTTTGTGTGGTAAACAACCTGGACCACTCTACACGGTCCCCTGGTGGTGGTAATGGGTGGGCTTAAGTGGTGTGATATTGGGTAGGGGGCTCAAACAACTCATGGAATGGGCACCTAAGCAAGGTAGAGAGATGCACAGAGGGGAGGGAGGAGTTCTGAAGGGGAGTTTGGCTTGTTTGCTTTTTTTTTTTTTTCTTCTATCTGGGCACCCTTTATTAACAGAACACAGTGTAGATTATGCATTGTATTTTGAAAAAGAAAGAGAAAAAAAAAGGCATAATCTTTGCTGTTGAGATGTTTTCAGCCTAACTCAGCAATTCCTTTCCCTCATCCTTTCTGCCTCACTACTTATTACATTTACTTCTTGTTCTTCCTCCTTAAATTGAAAAAGCAGAGGCAAAACCAGACACTGTGATAATGGAATTTTATGTTGTGGTCTTTGATTACACTTCCCTTCCAAAGCCTCAATATTTCACATTGTTAATAATAATGTTCTTTGTAGGAAAAAATCCTTAATTTGAAAATGTTGCAGATGGCCTTTTATCAGGAGCTATGGACTGTCAAAATAAATAGATATAATTATGAACCATTGTTGTTGAATGGGCCATCTTAAATAATAGCAGTCAAGTTTCCAGAAATTAAAAAAAAAGACCTTACATTTTAAAAAGACCTCAGAATAATTAGTGGTCTCTAGTTGACTGGTTTTCAACAAGTTATTCAGCAGATGGAGGCTGTCAGATTTCTGCTGGTACAATTATTTTTGTAACTCAGTGGTGGAGAGGGGGGGATTTTATGCAAGTCAGCACTCAGCATCACCTCTTTGTTGAATCGTATTTGGTTTAAGAGAATCCCACTGCACCTGTACATTAAGATGGAGCATGAGGAAGGTCTTGGGACTGAGGCATTTGAAGAAAATCTAGGCTCGGGTGGGTCACTTTAGGAATATTAACATAGACTTAGACATTAGCTCTTGGAACTACCCTGAAGGTGAAAATGTGAGACAGCTAATATTTCTCTGCAAGAATTCCTTGGGTTGCTGAGTTTTGGTTCTTGCCATCAAGAAAATGTTTGTACCGGAGCAAGATGTGGAAAACCCCAGATGAGAGGATATTAATGTAGATTCATGAGCTCTGCCAAAGTAATGTCATTACTGCTGCTTCATCCCTGAAGAAAGATCTTAAACATATGTAAATAGACAAGACAAGTTATAAATTGTAATTTAGTATCTGGTAACTGAAAGTCTTTACTTCATTTGTACTGAGTGATTACCTGAATTTACTAAGGAAAATTTTGGAGATCACAGATTTGAGCTGAAGTCAATAAAATAGGATAAAAGTCTAGATGATGAAACTTAGCTTTTGTTGATTAGAGTTCTGTTAGCTCTTAAAACTGCAGTAAATAAAATGTTGTATTAGTGGAAAATACAAATGGTTTCAGAAAATGTAGACACATTGATAGGCAATTGAAATGTATACATTTTATTTTCAACATATAAAACCTTGAGTTCAAAGTTCTTCATAAAAACACAATTATTAAATTAACTTTACAATTACTTAACAGTGAGCATTCTTATCCCCATTTCAGTGCTACAAACCCAAGTTATGGAGAGAAAACTTTAAAAAGAGGCAAGAGCTGCCACTATAATTTAGAATATATTGTTCTCTACTCTTTTTACATATTCTTGAAAGCAGTTCATTAATGGTGACCTTGTGTAGGAAAAATTAGCATTTGTGCTAAAAAATTCTTTGTATGTGTTAGTTTGTGTGCATATTTTGGAGTCTTCATGTTAAAAGTATAGGACAGACCTACTTGACAAAGGTGAATTTTGTCGAAATTTTGGGGAGAATATAGATTTGAATTCATGTAAATAAGATTGAATAAAAATCCAGATGACTGAAACATATTTAATCTTTTGCTAATTAGAACTTTATTGAGCACTTAAGCTGCAAAAAATAAGAGGTTATGTTAGTAGAAAATACACATGGATTTAGAAAATTTAGGTAAATCTGTAGATAATTGAAATATAACTCAGGAAAACATTTAATGAAACCTCTTTTTCAACACATAGACTAGTACCCTAAGAGACTTAAATTAGTGTTTTACTGTGAAACTATTTTCTTCCACACCAGAATCTATTGTATGTTGGCAAAGAAAAATGGACTAGCCATTCATTACCACCAAGAGTTTATTACTTGCTCTGGCCACCTCAGTGTTCAGTGGGTACCTAGAGTGAAAAGAGTTTTAAGTGCTACCTTTGCAGTATTAAGTTTGAGAGAATCCAGGGATATTTGCTGTGAGTGTGGCAAAATGATTATTGTGGAATTGGTTGTTGAATTTGAATTTTTTGTTGCTGGCAAAATTCACATTGCCAAGTCCTCCTTTTAAATTGAAGAGTATTTTAAGCAAAATGCAATACAAACATATCTTATTCCTTGAACTTCTTGATTAAATTGGTAGTGTTTTTTATTTGTAGTAGGCTACTTATAGAGTTCTTTTTCATAAAACTTGAAGGTTCTTCTTCATAAATCTTGCAGCTTCAAGGGGAATAAAAGGAAAAAAGAAACTTATTTCCTCTTACACCCTTACTGTCACACCTCAAATATTGGACACAATGTGCAATGCTTAAAGACTCTCTTGGCTTAGAAAAGCCTTTCTCCTCTCTTGGCAAATCAGGCAATGTGAAATCAGTAAGGGCCCAGTTCTCACTGTTTTCCTAAGAAGTTGTTCGATGTGTGACACATCCACCTTATGGAGATTTAAGTTGGTTTGTGTCTTGAGGCTCACAAAAGCAGGTTGTGGAATTGGTATGAGCATTTGATTTATTTGAACATATCTGGTGGTGTGTCATTGACTGACCCCTCTGATATAAGCTTTCCTTCAAAAAAAGTCCATCAGAGACTTGAAGTTTCACAATCAAATCTTTGTTTACTAAGCATATTTTTCAGCCTCAAGGAAATCTTCCCTGGCTCCCTGTAGAAGCAATAGTTACACCTTCCTTAGGGGAAGAACCCGTTTAAATGTGTTGCACATCTTCACCTCTTTTACTTGAATAAGAAGTTTACAATCTTCCCTGTGGTATCCTTCTTAGGGGAACTCCAGGAAGAAATGTTTGATCATGAGAGTGGTAACTGGAAGCATGAATTGGAGTACGGTGTTCCCCATTTAAAGACATTTTGCTTAATTTTTTTTTTTTTTTAAATGACTTTCCAGAGGTCAGGCAAGGGCCAGTTTCCCCTTGATACTGGGAATTTCAGGGTGGGATTAACAAAAGGCTAGAAAATGAAGATGGAAAGGGATTTATAGCTACATAGCAGCAGCATGGACAATTTCCTAATGTGCATCTCTAAATATTGGTGTATTAGCTTATTTACTTCAACAAATATTTATTATCTTTGCCAGGCAAGAATCTGGGCACCAGAGTTACAAAAGTGAATGAGGCACATTTTTCTTCCTGAGGAAGCCTAGAAGGAAATATACAATTAACTACAGTCATTGTTTCTCACACTACCAAATTAAAGAGGTGAGGCTTACCTGTTTCTCAATGTTGTTTTCTGAGGACAAATAAATGAAGAAACTTCAACTAGAAAAAACAAAATTCATATTCACAGTTGGATTGTCTGCACAATATTGTCATCAGTAAATCAAGTAATGGTAATATAGGGCTTGGACTGAGTGTGACATTGCCAATTTCAGTTTGTAATTTGTTCCAACTTGCAAGTGATAATTTAGTAATTTCTTTTGAGGAGCAAACCAATAAAAACCGTCAGTACAAACTCAGGGTATCTTTGGTGCTAGAGATCTCTATTCACAATGATTCCTCACACTGTGTGAAGTATGAAACTTCTATAAAAAGATTTCTCCGCAATTCATTTTATAATAGTCCTGTCAGTAGGTTTTATTAACTCTACCTTTCTGTTGAAAATATGGAGTCTCAGTAATTGTGATTGAGTTAGTCATCCCAGGTTATAAAAACAACAGTTTCAGAAGGGTCTTGAATGAAATATCTTCTTCCTTTCGATCCAGGGAAGTTTGTACTATACCTCAACAAGGACTAAATGTAAGGGCTAAACATGGAACATCACAGCTATCAAATTGATGAGAGAGGCCTTATCACTTCTTAGGTTGCTCAGGAAGATGATGTGAGCAGAATAATGGCCCCCAAAGAGGTTTATGTTCTCATCTCTGGAATCTTTGAATACATTATAGGACAAAGGAGAGTTAAGATTGTGGATGGAATTAAGATTACTAATCAGATGATCTTATAATAGGAGATTATCCTGGATTATCCTGGTGGGCCCAGTTCAATATTTTAAGAGGTAGGCAGGAAAAGAGAGGGAATTGTGACTAAGGAAACTAAGGGGCAGTAGTCAGAGGGATATGACATTCCATTCCATCTTTAAAAATGGAAAAAAAGGGTACAAGCCACAGAATGTGGATGACCTCTAGAGCTGGAAAAGGTGAGGAAAGAGAATTTCCCCTAGAGCATCCAGAAAGAAACTCAGCCCTATGAACCTCTTGGTTTTAGCCCGCTGAGACTCATAGGACTTCTGTCCTACGGAACTGTGTCGTGATAAACTTTTGTTGTTTTATGCTACTAATGGTAATTTGTTAAAGTAGCAGTAGGAAGCTAATCTGCGGGGTGGCTGTTAGAGCCTGATTTATACCTCTCTACCTTCAGAGCAGACAGTGTGACTGGGAGCCCCCTGTTATCACCATGTGGGGATGTTATAGGTTAGATCAATAGTTTATTCAATTATTTATTAATAAACATTTATTGCACATCTACTTGGTACAAGTCACTGTTCTAGGCCAAACAGTAAACAAGACATAAAAAATCTTGCCTTCATGAAGCTATCGTTGTAGAAGGGGAAAGATAATAAATAAGTAAAATGCATCATATATTAGATAGCAATAAGTGATGAGGAAACTGTGAGGAGGTAACAGTGATAGGAAGCAGTGTGTGTGTGTGTGTGTGTGTGTGTGTGTGTGTGTGTGTGTGTGTGAATGTATATGTATGTGTATATGTGTGCATGTGTCTATTAGGTTTGTAAATTTTAGATGGGGCTTCTAGGGCAGGTTCACTGAGAAGGTGATATGTAAATAAAGACCCGAGGACTTCTTTTAGGAAGGAAGAAACAGCCAGTGACTTTCTGTCCCAAGCAAAGGAAATGCGAAGGCTCTGAGGGCAGAGGGTTCCTGGCACGGGAGGGATGGGAGATGGTGAATGGGTGAGAATATAGGTAAAACTTCAAGGGTGCCAGGTTGATTTTTTGAATAGTAGCTTATATTCCCCCTCAGGCCAAGCCTTGGAGATTTTCTTTTCAGCTGGTGGTTCTTGTTTTTTTTTTTTTAATTATGATTTCTACTGCAGAGAAAAAGCAGACCATTTCCAAGGGCAGCCTAAGGGAGCTGGAGGCAGAGAGTATCAGAGAGTGTTTCAGTGCTGATAACCAATTTTATGGATCAGTCATTTTAATTAATAAGGAGAATGGGGGAAAGGGATGCAAACAACGTAAGTCCTGGTTGGCATTTCCTTGAATGTTGAATACCTTTTACTTTTCAAAGGGTAAGGAGTTTGATTAGTGACTGGAAACAGGCAGAATTGGGGCTGTTCTAAACTCAACCAGAGGTCACAGAGTACTGTTGGCAAAGATTGGCCTCTTTTTCTTGCTGCACATGGCTCATATTTAATATAATACTGCAGAATAACTTTGATCTCTCTGCCTTTAGACAGAAGTCACCACCACTATCCCCCTAAAGCTATTGGCTAGCATTTCTTTAAACAAGCAGTCTTCACAGAGCACCTCATGTGACTCCAGCAGGGGAGGAAGGGAGGAAGTTGCGAGGGTTGGACACCCAGAGCTAAGAAGTAGGGAGATGTAGGTAGAAGGGCCAGCCAATTGGCAGCAGTAGGCTGCAACAGCCATACACTTGCCCCAGGAAGTGGGAAATAGGAGGGATGCCAGGGCTTGGTTTCTAACACGGCAAAGATCTATGAGAGTGAGAGAGAATAGTAACGGAGTAAACCAAAGGAAGAAATAAGATGCCTCCAGAGGAATATGGCAGCTTTAAAACATGGCCTCAAAATCCTCTGACACTCCTTCCATCAAGAAATGGGGTCTATGTCTCTTTCCCTTGTATCCTCTTGTGACTGCTTGACCAATAGGATGGGGTAGAGGTGTCAGTTTCTGGTGCAGACCTTCAGAAATGGGTCGCTTCTACTTTGTGTTTCCTGAGAGGCTTGCTCCCGGAACCCAGCCAACATGCTGTGAAGAAGCTTCACCTAACCCATAGAAAGGCCCGTATGGAAAGGAACCTGCAGTCAGCCATGTGTGAGAGCCATCTTGGAAGCAGATCCTTCAGCCTGTCAAGCAATTCCGCTGACATTACATGGCACAGAGATGAGCTGTGCCTGCTGAGCCTTCCCCAAATTGTAGATTTGTGAGAAAATGAAATCACTGTTGTTACTTTCAGCTACTAAGTTTTAAGGTAGCTTGTTATATGTGAACAATTGTAACAGAGTGCATTTTAGGTGACCAGGAAGGAGAAATACCAGGTTTCATGCAATATTGAGGTTGCTTTGTTATTCAAGTATATAAAATATAAATCATATGATTAAAAATTTTTAACCATTTAGAGTTTTTTTATTCTCTCCTTTGAAAAATGCACATATGCCAACCTTCTGAATACAGTTTCAAGAGTCTGAATGCCTTCTACATCCATCCAAGCTGAGAACCTCTGTGATCAGAATTTCTTTTCACTAGTGTGTTATAAAGTGCAATTTGGTGTAAGCTTAGGGAAGGAAGAGGGAGAAGACACTGGACTTTCTGTTGTTAGACTTGTATTTTATTCCAATCCTTTCATAGATTTGCTCTTTGATTGGAGATAAAGTGTAAAACCTCTCTATATCATATTCTATATCATAATTTCTTGGATGGCAAAATGTGGATTAAAATTCTGTCCTTTCTTTTCTCAAAGGAATGTTGAAATTAAAAAAAAGAAAAAAGAAGTGAATATGCTTAGAAAAGCCATAACTTACCCGTAAGAGGTACACAATGAATATTTGTTGAATTTTTAGCTGTCGTTATGGATAATGGATTACTTTGTTAGGTCACTGTGGTGTTATGATATAGATACTTGTTTTCATCCATGGTTCCTGGCTTTTAGCTCCCATAATCCTTGTTATAATGTTGGGGCACTTTAGGCCTCAGGAAACAGAATCTTTCTCTCTAACCTTCTCCTGTCCTCTTTTCACTTGCCCAAGGCAGGACTCTAATCTGATTGTCGGTCAAAATACCCTCATTCCAGATCATGTCCTATGCAGGCACATGGCTGAAGCTGGAAGCCATCATCCTCAGCAAGCTAACACAGGAACAGAAAACCAAGCACCGCATGTTCTCGCTCTTAAGTGGGAGTTGAACACTGAGAACACATGGACACAGAGTGGGGAACAATATACACCAGTGAGGGGAGGGAACTTAGAGGATGGGTCAATAGGTGCAGCAAACCACCATGGCACATGTATACCTGTGTAACAAACCTGCACGTTCTGCATATGTATCCCATGTTTTTTGTTTTTTTTTTTTTTAGAAAAAATAAAAAAAAAACCCAAAAAACCAAAATACCCTCATTCCAGAAAGAGTCCTGCTCTATACCTAAGAGGAATGAATGCTATACAGAGAGGCCAAGAAAAGTCTGAGTAGATAGACACTGATGGGTTTAGATCATGCACTTTTTGTCCAGTCACATTTCTACGTGGTTGTCAGTCATGTCTATGTAATGAAGCCTCCATAAAAACCCAGGAGGATTGGGTTTGGGGAGCTTCCAGATAGCTGAACACGTGAAGGTTCCTGGAGGGTGGTGCATCTAGGGAGGACACGGAAGCTCATGCCCCTTCCCTCATACCTCACCCTACACATCTGTATCCTTTGTAATATACTTTATAATAAACTGGTAAGGGTAAAAGTGTTCTCCTGAGTTCTGTGAACTGCTTCCAATTCCAGTTAATCAAACCCAAAGAGGGGGTCATGGAAACCCCAACTTGAAGTTGGTTGGTCAAAAGACACCAGACTTCTGACTGGTGTCTACAGGTGGAAGCATCTTTGGGACTGAGCCCTCAACCTATGGGATCTGATTCTATCTCCAGGTAGATAGTGGCAGAATTGAATTAGAGGACCCTCCAGTTGGTGTCCACTTCTGGATGTGTGGGGGAAAAACTCCACAATTTGGGTAACAGAAGTCTTCGTCTGTGTTGATGACTGTTGTTGTGGTGGCGTGAGAGTAGAGGAAAAACACGGTTTGAGAGAGCTTTTCCTGACACAGAAGCCCAGACCTTTAAGGGCAAGGTTTTGTCCATAAAACAACCCTAGCACAAGGTTCCCAGGGAAAAAGCACCAAAGGGTATAGGAGTGGAAAGAGGGGGTCAGTACAGACATCTCTGCCCCTGTCACCCATGTTACCTTTTACCCTCTGTTATCCTTCATTTTATAGTCAGTGTAGGGGAACTAGGAGAAACCTTAGCATGCAAAGATTGGTATCAGTTTACACCAAAACAGAACACTGCCCGTGAGCACAAGGAGTTGGAAACAACATACACAAAAGTCTCACAAAAGAGAAAAGAACATGGAGACTGGCTCTAACATTGACGTCATTGGGATACAAAGTCTATTTACATTGTTTCTTATGAGGTCAGCAAAACATTTCAAATAGCAGCTCCTTGGCTGCCTGCAGTGGGTCTGCAAATGTGAAATAAAACATGAACTGCAGACCTGACTTATGAGCAGGACGTTCCAAGTTTCCTTCTTTGCTTTTTCTGTAACAGATCACCTTGTCCTTGTTACTGTATTGGTAGATTTTTATCATCTCAGATGAAAGAATCCTGGTGTTGGCCAGGGCAAATCCAAAACGTAGGTGATGAGAGGCAGCGCCCAATGTTAAAACCTGATCCACTGTGGTTATTTTTCTTTCCCACTGGGAAACTATAAGGATGCAAATGGGCAGGAGAGTAAAAGCAGCAATCACGTCTGCGTGGACTGAAGGCAATTTAGTTTCTATCAGACATGGTGACAGTGATCAATGCATCACAAAATCACAAACAACAGATGCCAAGCACAAACTGTGTCACAGATCCCAGATCAAAGATCTCTACCATATGTTTAGCTTTCACATCAATGTACAATGTACATCAAGTCAATTTTGAACTAGAAGCCTTTAGATACACAGTTCATTACTTCTTTCTCCTTTTTCATCCTCTTTTGTCTCCAGGAAGTTCCCAGAATCCGAATTTAATCATTATTCAGGTTTGGGTATATTTGCATATAAATGCATTGCTTGTGATGGATCCAGTGAAGTTCATGCACAGGGCTGCCCCTGCCCAATGTTGTACTGGCTTTCTGCCCATCAGTGCTGGAGCTGGCAGAACCCCCCTGCAGAGGAACGGAAGCAAGTGACCTAGAGGGGCCTGCAAAGAGTCTTAGAAGGGCAATTACAACACGTGTTTCTTCCTTTTAGGAGTATGTAATTGGGTTCAATGTGAAGGCAGCTCACTGTTAGGCACATGGAAGAGACTCTGAGTTAGAGAGGTGGAAGTGTGGTCACAGAATATCCATGAGTGTCTTAAATCCATGAGGATTTATTAGGGTCTCTTAAGCCTTTGATTCCCTTTAAGGAAATCACTGCTAATAAAGAGGCACACAGCTTAAGAAGCTGAAGCAGAGTGAACAAAATTGATTTATAGCTCGTAGGTAGAGAAAGCAAAATTCCTAATTAGTCATTTTTTTAAAAAAGCATCTACTAAAGGGAAAATTACTATATATTTTTTTCCAAAGTTTCTTTGGTCTAGCTGTTGTTTGCCATTTTAATTACAGATTTATTATTTATTTTGTATAATGTGTAACTCAGGAATTATTATTATTTAATTTTTCCTCTTTTTTTTGCATTGGGCTTGGTGCTGGGGAAACAGAGACAAATTATGCAGAGTCCTTGCTTGTTGGGAATTCACACTCTGGTAGCCCTGTGTAGCCATGTGGACAAACAACTATTGTGCAATTTGATGAGAGAGACAGAAGGCAGGGCAGTGGCACAGGTGGAAGTGCCCAGCTAGGGCACAAGGAATTGAGGGAAGGCTTGAGAGAGAAAGAGATCTGAGAGCTGTATCTTCCTAAAAAGTTGGTATATTCCAGGTAGATGGAAATAGGATTGGGAGACAGAGGTGGACATTCTGAGAAGGGGGAGTAGTAAGTACAAAACACAGAGGTGTCAATAGTACTATGGACTTGGGGACCGTTGGTAGGTTGATAGGATTAGAGCACACAAATATTAGACCAGAAAGACTGAGAAATGATGCTGGAGAAGAAAGTAGGACACAGGTCATGGAATGACTCTCAGGCTGTACCAGAGGCACTTAGATTTTATGAAAGCCTTGGAGGGTTTTGTGGCAAGTGTTGCCAGTGTCCCTCTCACATTCCCTTGGCAGTCACTGTTACTGTACAAGACAACAGCTACAAGTCTCAGAGACTCCAAGTTTGCAAGACTGTAAGGAGGCAGGCCCAAAGCACCAGGAGTTAACATCCTTGAGAGCATCGCTCAGACAGTGATGCATATATAGCTCAGATTCTTCACCCCTGGTGAGGATGAGTCTGCAGCAGGTTTTGTATAATATCTCGGAGGTTGCCGGTGACATTGAGTCTCACTTGATCACAGCAGTTGTTTGATCATTCACACGCCAGTATTGTTCCTTCCCATACTTGCCATTCTTCCATACCCTCCTGCATTTTGCTTCCTGGAATCCCTTCTCAAAAAACTACTTGTGCTTAAATTCTTAGTTCAGGCTTTACTTCTGGTGGAATCCAATCTGGGACAGGTTTTTGGCTTGTGGGGGAACAGTGGCAATGAAGGTGGAGTCTGGATGATTTTCATGAGAATGCAAGTGAGAGTGGAAGACTCCGGTTCAATTTAGAAAGCACAGTTCATCGCAATTATGGCCATGCTGTACGTATTCTGGGAGAGAGGGAAGGACTTTTCGATGATTCAAGGTTTGGGTTCACTGACTGGTGGGATCCATTAAGCAAAATAAGGAATACAAGAAGGGGAATAGGATTTTTGGTGAAATATATGGGATCTGGATTTGATTATTCTGAATTTGAGGTATTTCCATGGACAGTGTAGGTATTAGAGAAGAGAACTAGTTGGGAGACCCCAGTTTGGAAGCTGAGCATCAGCCCCTAAGTAGTAGTAGAAGATGTGGGTGTGGCTGTGGTCACTCAAGCTGAGTATGGGGTTGGGGAGTAGGAAGAACCCAACAAAAACCAACTTCTGGGAGTACCAGCCTTTAACAATCAAATATATGAGGAGGAACTTGCTGCAGTGAAGGAGTGATCTGCAGGACCAGGCAAGGGCCAGGCGAGTGATGTCATAGAAGCTAAGAAAGGGAATAGTGTCAGGAGTAGGGAGGAAACAAACAGAATCAAAGACTGCAGAGAGGCTTGGCAAGGTCAGACTTCATGCTCCCATTGGATTTGAAAGTTGAGTGGTCACTGTTTATTTAAGAAGTTCATACTAATTTGGATCAATTAGAAAAGTAGTAGAGATTTCCTCCACTTAAGACATTTAGTTTTATTACTTGAAAACTAGGCTAACCAATAATTGCCTAGGACAGGGATTGCTTTAATGAATAGATAAGAATAATTTCTAATTATAGGGAAGCATGATTTGAGTTACCATACTGAAATATGTTGCCCCTCTATTGATGTGATTTGTATGACGTTCGGTACTTGGAAAGCTTCAAGTTTGTTCACCTAATTAGGTAAGGGTTTTTCTTTTAAGCTAGTTGCTATTTTTTAGTTTCAAGTTGGTCCCTATTTCTGTTTGAATTATCACAGTTTCAATTTCATGTTGCCAAAAGATAAGGTTTAATACCATAGCTGATGCCCCTTTGAATTTTGAATAACAATTCTATTTTCTTTATACTATTTAGTTATTTGAGGTTAAGAATCTGGTCTGTGGAGTTAGACTGCTTAGCTATTATAGTAGCTTCAACACTTACCCTTTAAGATTCCTGGGTAGGTACTTTGCTTCTCTGTGCCTTGATTTCCTCATGTGTAAAATGGAGAGAATACAACTTTTTTTCAGAAGTTAATTCTTAGTACCAAATGAGTTAATTCATATAATGTATTTAAAGGCGTTTTAAATGGCACAGAGTAAATGATCAGTATATTTTAGCATTAGAAATATTTGTCAGTTTTTTTCTATTTATAATTTGTTACTATTACTAAAACCTGGGAGGCAGAATAGTATAAAGTAATAATGATTGAACTATAAAATAGATTAGGGTTCTGCTCTCAAGTTTTCTGCCAACTCTCTGAACTGGGACAAGTCCATTCACCTCTCTGAGTTCACATTCTTCACCTATAAAAGAGGGAGGTTAGAATAGAACATCTTTCAAGCCAGCCTTGGTTTTGATATTCTGGGAAGCATACCTTTTGCTTGGAAGTAGCTGATTTACACAGTAGTCTTAGCTGTAGTGTGTTCTCCCCTAAGGGAAAGATAAATGGGCCAAAAGGGGAAATGGAAGGCATTTCCGTTAGGAAATTGCTTTCTGGAAAGTACAACTAGTGTTTTGGTTGGTCTATTTTCATATAATTCATTTCTTGGGCTAAAACATAAATCAGTTACTTATATTCAGAGGGCTTATCATTTCTTTTTTGAGTATACTTATGGTTGGAAAAATTCCAAGTGTTTTTCATTTTTTTGCCCTGTTTTTTCATACCTTTTACAGAAAAATAATTGTTTTTAGTGCATTCATTTCATTTGCTAATGTTATAATCTGTACAAAACAGCCCACTTAATTATTCTTTTAGATTTTAAACATGACACATGTAAATAAAATAATAATTACAGAATGTGGTGTTTTCTTGTATCTTACATTTTTTAGATCTGAAAATTGGTCCCTGTTCTTATTTTGCATGTACTCCAGTGAACCTTTCCCTTGGTGAGTTATTTTTCATGCGCACACATGGGGGAGCTTTTGAGACACTAGTTTGAATGTTACACTTTGATGATTTTCTCAACAACTTGACCCTAAGATGATGGACTGAAACTCTTCATTGAAGGAAGTGCAGCAGGGTGCAACTGGCTGTAGAGCTGACTTCCCTAGTGCTCACTGTCTCATATGCAGCCCTAGAACCAATTCATAAACCTCTTTGAAAGATAGCCATAAACGTGTATTCTCTCACACGACAGAGTAGGGCTAAGAAAATGAAAATGAAAAGTGAAGGCAGATCCAGTGTTTTCTAAAACTTCAGTAAGAAGTACATGAGGTCATAAACTTTGGGGGCTGCCTCTTCCAGTGAAATGGGGGAAGTCAGCCAGAAACTCTGATTTTGACAGCAACATTATTTAAAGGAGTTTCTGAAATGATCAAACATGTTCTTCCACAGAAGAATAAAAGTCTAAAAGCATATGAGAATGTTTTAAAAAATCACCCCTGGAGGAAGCAGAAACAAAAGTGAGTGGCTTGAGTTGAGTCCGACGCTCTTGGTGTCTAGCTCTGTTTGCCATTTAAAGAAAATGCAGAAAAATAGAAATGCGTTAAGTGAAATGAAACCCCATAGGACCCTGATTGACTTTATTGTTATCTTTCTTTTGACGCTAATTTTTGGGTAGCTAAAACCATAAATAAACACATAAAAATAGACCTGGTGACAGCCACACAGATACATGAAGTAGCATCAGGAATGACTGGGGCTTTTCTCTGCCCCAGTTTATTTGGAAATAACTCCAAACTATTTCATATATAAGTATATGTATTTTTCAATGCTTATCATAATTACATCTGAATATTTTGCTCATAAGACAAACTTTTAAATGTCCTTAAAATGAGGATTCAATGAGGAAATAAATACAGCTTATTTTAAAATGTTATTTGGTATCAAGAAAAAACTCTTCAGCAAATATTTTCTGTGAAAAGTATATAGTACAACTAGCTTAATATAATGTATACAAATTAAACAGAATCTTTGATGATGAATTGAAAATAGGTAAAATTTGTTTTCCTTCTCATTGTTTTTTCATATGTAGACAGCCAAGTTTCATCCTCCACAGTTTGTGTTCAACTCCTTGCTGTTTTTTTCTCTAATCTTTTCCTCAGTGCCTTATTCATTCTCATGGTTTTAACCATTAACTATATTCCCATTCTGGGCTTTCATCACAGATTCCAGTTGTACATTTTCTATTGCCCATTGGATGTTCCTGGATCCAATGGGCAATAGATAGTTCCTGGATATGGAAGTCAAATTGAATGTCAGCTACCAAATTTACCTTCCATCCTCCACTTGCTTCCTCGGCTTCTTTCTTTACCCACCCTCCCAGCTCACCAGTTCCTCCTGACTTTCCTGTATCTGTTCACTAAACTACCATTTTTTGAATCACCTGGTCTTGGAAATTTGGTGTCATCTTTGACATTAACCTGTCTCATGTACACTACTGTATCAGGGGTTCCCAAGGCCACCCTCAGGCTTGCTAAAAGGATGCATGGGACTCAGAAAAGTTGTTATAGTCACAATTATGTTTTACTTAGTGAAAGAATACAGATTAAAATCTGAAAAGCAAAAGATATGTGGGGAAAAGTCCAGGAGAAATTAGGTGCAAGATTCTAAAAGTTTTTTTCCAGTAGAATTGCACAGATGCACTCAATTCTGCAAGCAATAACGTGTGACATATGCAAAGTGTTGTCAACCAGGGAAACGCTTGAGCTTTGATGTTTTTAATGGAAGCCAGCCACATAGTCATGCAGCACCTGTATGACTTACCTCCGCTACTCAGACTTCAGCTTCTCAGAGAAGGAACAGGCACCCATCATGCATCACATTGTTAGCATCAACTGTCTGATCAAACTGGTACCACATGGTCCAAGGCCTCAGGCATACAACACTCTTACCAGGCAGAATACACCTTTGGCTCAAGGCTTACTCTCAGGAGCTGGCCTAAGTTCAGTCTTGAAGAGAGGTTTTTCTTGGGCATGTGCAGGGTTTGAGCCACCTAGATTTGCTGAGTTAATCTTACTACACATGCACGAAAAATCACCAAGCTTTGTTGGTTGCTGGGAAAATTCAGAGCACATACTGTGGTGTTAGATATGTGTTTGAGTTCTGCCTTTGAGACGATTAAATGAGATGTGATTAACATAATGCCAGACACATAAATACTGTGATGTTGATTTCTTGTTGTTCTGATTTTTATTATCTCTGCCCTTTTTTTTTTTTTTTTTTTATCACTTCTTATGTTTAGCCTAAGACCTTATTGTGTTCACCTTCAGGGTGCACTAGCTTCTCATATCAGTGAACTTAGGATGTTATGCTGCACTAACAATCTCCAAATTGGTGTCACTTGCTAAAACAAGAGAGTTATTTCTTGATGCTGCCATTTGTCTATTATGAGTTGACTGCAGCTCTGCTCCAAAGTATAATCATTCTGGGACCCCGACTGAAGGAACAGCCCTGATCGGGACATTGCGGCAAAAAGAAAAGAGCATATTATAGAACCATAAAATGGCTGTTAAAATTTTGCTTGAAAGTGGTGCATATACTATCTATTCCCATTTAATTGTCTAAAGTAAGTGACACATCCCGGCCTGAGGTTATTGGATTAGGGATGTATACTATTCCTTTGGAATGTTTGAGCAGTAATATAATCTATCAACTTCCTAGCTGGCCTCTGTGTTAAATGATCATTAGAGTATCTAAGGAGGCTGGAAGCAGAGAGGCCACTATAAAGTATGACTATTAGAGTATCTAAAGAGGCTGGAAGCAGAGAGACCAGCTAGGATACTCTAATCTATCCTGCTGACCATCACTAAATTCATATCCTCAAAGTTCAGTGTTGACAAACCATTTCTGTTCTCAATAACTGCTGTATCATGGCCTTCTCTTGATTAGTCATGTAAGCTCATTTTTAAGCTCAATCACCCATGACTTTCCTATACGCCAGTGAAACCATAAAATTAACCAGCATCGGGCACATTTTATCTTAGCACCTTTTATACCTTTGCTCATACATTCACTGAGATTGAGGGCTCTTTTTTGAAGAAAGTTACCATTTCATTCACCTTTGAATTCTCCAGAGCCCAGGTACCTTACCCATGGTCATGGCTGAAACATGTAATCAATTAATGTAAGAATAAGTATTGTGTCAGTGTTTCAAAGAAATCCAGGTGCTACTCAATGACAGTGAGACAGGCCAAGGGGGTGAAGGGAGGCCGAAACCCAGTCCATGCTTTGCTCACAAGCCAAGTCCTGAGATGAGGAGAAAGAGGTGTCTTTTTCTAATCTCATTAAAGCACTGAGTAGTGTGGTGGGGGCTTTTCTTCTGGGGTTTTGTTTACTAAAAGACTTCCTACAAAGAACCTGTAGGCCCCACAAAGACCATATGCATGGACATTATTGTAGGGCAGCAGGAGAAAAATGCTATTTTGGTTCTGCTTTCTAGAAATTTTCAAGTGCTGGGCCACCAAGTCAACTAGCTCCTCTGCATCCTTTGGATGTCTGTGGCTGAGGACAGCTTCACGAGATTGGGTCCTCAGAGCTGCTTTGCACTTCCCAAGAATGGACCTGTGGACCACGTCCTTTTTGTCCACCCAAATTTTATTTATTTTTGGGGCAGCACCTCTTTTACCAGAGAAAGTAACTCTTGCGGCTAAAAATATACCAGAAATAAGAATGAAGAAAAGTAACTGGATCAGCTATACTTGGTAAAAATACCTAAAGCTCTGTTTCATGAAAGTGTTTCTAAAAATAAAAACTAGTCCCTGGCAATGCAGCAAATAGCCAAAATGACTTCTTTGGTTGATTGGTTTTAATGTTTTGTTTTTTTTTTCTTTTCCTGGTTACAGTTTTAAAAACTGCTCCACAAGAAATTTGTTCCAAATTCAGTGCCAATAGGGAGCATTGCCTATTAGCAGGCACACAATAGTTAGGAGCAGAAAGGCATGCAATAGGGCTTTGATTGCCCAAGGCAGGGTAACCATGCGTGTAGGACCTTTATTGCTGCGTGGGAGGTGCTTCAGTGTGGGGAGTAAATGCTCAGTCAAATTTGGCATAACAGCTTTAAAGCAAATGGAATCACTGTGCATGTTGTCAGCATCATACTGCTTTTTTTCTTTTTTCTTTCTTTCTTTCTCTTTTTATTTTTTGAGTCAGAGTGTCGCTCTGTCGCCCAGGCTGGAGTGCAGTGGTGCTCTCTAGGCTCACTGCAACCTCTGCCTTCTGGGTTCAAGTGATTCTCCTGCCTCGGCCTCCTGAGTAGCTGGGATTACAGGTGCACACCACCATGCCCTGGCTAATTTTTGTATTTTTAGTAGAGATGGGGTTTCATCATGTTGGTCAGGCTGGTCTTGAACTCCTGACCTCATGATCCACCCACCTTGGCCTCCCAAAGTGCTGAGATTACAGGTATGAGCCACCGTGCCTGGCCCTTTTTTTCTTTTAAAAGTATTTTACTTATGTTTCTATTTTGTGTCAAGGGGGCTGGTTCCTAGATTACTGAGGGAATAAGCCAAACAAAGCAAAATTTATGTCACTCATATTAAGGTATTAATTTCAGCACTAATGAGATGTTGAAAAACATGGCAAAGATGATTAGAGGATATTGAACAAAGGTAAATTAAGTAGGTAAACTTAGATCCTTATGTTCAGAATCCTGGTATTAGGAGTAGAGTATGGAGCTAATTGCACTGTGGTTGGAAAGGGTTTTAAATTATAGAGAAGATGAAGTTTGATCAACCCAACATGTGTCCCCTTTACTAGTGGGAAGACACAAGGGCATTCATGTCGCCATGAAATATTCTTATTAATGTATCGAAATACCAATGTTTTTGTGGCATTTTGGGATTACTATCATTATCATAACAGAACTGTTCTTGCTTCATATTTATGGCCTCCAAGATTGCTCTAAAATTCCTTCAGATCCAACTGGGCAATTATGACTCACCCATTGGACAAAACAATATAGTTCTATTCTAGCACTCAAAAGATCTAGTCATCATTTCCAAGACTGAGCAGACTTTCTGGAGCCAGGTCAGAAAGAGACATTAATGTTGTCTTCATTTAAATACTATGTGTAGAAAAGACCTATGTATTTCACATTGAGAAGATGGATCATCTTTTTCAGGAATTGTTTTTCATCTGTAGTCTCATCAGATCCTGTTAATATATATTTTACTTTGCCTTTGCTTTTTTTTCTATTTGAATATATCTTTTTCTCCTTTCAGCATGATGAAAAGTCATTTAATTATAAATTTTTGTCTTCAAGACCTCCCTTTAAGCCTTTAACAGGGAGTAATATAATGACTACTGGTAGGTACACTCAGTCAGTCAGTCACCTCTGGGATCACTCTTTGCAGTTCTTGGCTCTTGGTTTCTGTAGGAGTTGGCAGGTAGATGCCGAGTTTTCTGTCTGAGTGGTCGCTCATGAGATCTTTGACTAAACTCATGGATCGTTTCTTATCTAGGCCTGAGTTGGCCCTGTTTTCTGTTGTGGCTAATAAACAATATTTGGTCAGAATTTGAAGCTGATAGCTTTCTCTCAATATTCTAAATAGATTCTATTCCTTTAAAGTGGTTAAAGTAGAACAATTCTTCAATCCCTTGATCTGATTTATGGCAGTAGTAATAAAGAGGATTGTTACCCCAAAGGGGCCAGTTATTTATGCTTGTTCATTCATTTATTCTGGAATATTTGAGTGCCCATGATATGCTGGCTCTGTGCTAGATATCGGGGATTCAGTAGTGAGGTCCAAGTCAGATACAGTCTTTGTCCTCATAGTGTGTAAAATAGTCAAATCTAATGGGGAATACAGAAATAGGCGGTGACAATAAACTGTATTGTAAGGAATGCTATGGGCGAGAAGCACAGTGAGCTCACAGGAGGCACATGGACAATATTTGGTTGCCTTGTGTACCAGGAAGTGTGCTAAAAGCTGAGTTTACAGTTAACTAACAAAATAGACACTGTCCTTGCCATCGTGAAACTTACTATTGGTGAAAGTCAGTGTTGACTGAATAATTACATATGATGTTGCCATAAAGGAAAACACAAGTTGTGATGAGAGGCTCTATCAAGGTTTCCAACTTAGACTGAGTGTTGAAGGACCATGGATCAGAGATTGAGACATTTAGGCTGAGACTTATCGTTTGGAGATAGTCACCAAAGAGGGGGAAGAGAAAGGTCCCAGCTAAGGCCTGGGACAAGTGGGAACGGGAGAATGTATTGAGCAGAATGTTTGCTATGGTTATGTCATTGTGTGCAGAGGGGTAGAGGCAGAGGGAAGGACCAGAGATACGGATGCAGAGTGACCAGGATCACATCACCAGAGCCTACTCAGCCACAGGCAAGTGTCTTGACTTTACCTTGAGGGGAATGGAAGAGCTACTGAGTGTTTTAAACATGAAGGACATATGAGCAGATTGATATCTTTGGAAATTTGCTGTGGCTTCTATAGTAGATTGAAGTGTGGGATGTGTTAGGAGGCCTGGAGACTAGGGAGTAGGAGGCTGTTACAGGAACCCTGGCTAAACAGTTCACTATAGAGTAATGCTGGGAGTGTGAGCTCTGGGGCCACAATGTCTGGGCTTAGTCTTACCTGTGTCACTCAATAGCTGGGAAGCTCTGAGCCATCACTTTTCTTCTCTGGCCTTTGGTTTTTTGCTTCTATAAAATAAGGATGATGATAACAATGATGCTTATCTCATAGGGTTGCTGTGGGTTTATCACCATTTAGTGGTCAGAGCAGTTTGTGGCCCATTCTGGGACTCTGATACTCATAACTATAAGATAATAAATTTGTGTTGCTTCAAGTTACTAAATTTGTGACAATTTGGTAAGCAGCAATAATAAACTAATACAGGACTTTCTGATGAGGCCTGACAGTTGTAAGCTGTAAAAATCCGGGAATCAGGAGAGAGATATATATATGTTTAGATGGAGTCTCGCTTTGTCACCAGGCTGGAGTGCAGTGGCGTGATCTCAGCTCACTGCAACCTCTGCCTCCGAGGTTCAAGTGATTCTCCTGTCTCAGCCTCCCAAGTAGCTGGGACTACAGGCGCGTACCACCACACCCAGCTAATTGTTGTATTTTTAGTAGAGATAGGTTTCACCATGTTGGTCAGGATGGTCTCAATCTCTTGACCTCATGATCCACCCACCTTAGCCTCCCAAAGTGCTGGGATTACAGGCGTGAGCCACCATGCCCAGCTGGTAGTATATTATAAAAGAAATGATATTAGATACACTGTATTTTGTGTAGGCTGTGCCCTCCAAAAAGGCTCACGGTTGAGGGGCCAGTACAGGTAGGAACTGGCTTTCACTGATAAGCCCTGTGCCTAGGGAAGAGATTCCTTTTGTAATTTATCCATGTAAAAGGGGCATCTTTTTCAAATTTACACATAGTCACTTTGGGTAGCTAATGGCAGCCCTGCCTGGCACAAATTAAGTACTCAATAAATGCTATCTGTTATTAACTGCTGTATGTGCAAATTATTGAACCTTTCTATGCCCATTTTCTTATCTGTAAAATAATGATCCCTACATAATAAAATTGGTTATAAGAATTATATTAATATACGCAAAACACTTAAAATAGTGCCTGGTACAAATAAGGCATGCCAAAAAGAAAAATAGGGGTAGAGAGCATTCATTCATTCAACAATGTTTGAGAGCCAGCTATGCAGAAGCACAGGGCTGTAGCTGGGGAGAAAGAGACAGATATGTCCCTGTTCTCATAGGGTAAACAAAAATTTACCCTGATAATGATTTAAAGCTGTGATGTGTTTTAAAAATGAATTCTAGGAAATGTAGACAATGAGGAAGATTTGAGAAAGTTTAGAAGTAGAAAGAACAAGACTCTGATTAAAGAAGCTGATTCCAGAAAGATTGGAAAGGTTTCAAGAAGGAGGGCAAGGTTGGCCATGTTGCCCACCTTCAGAGCTAGTGAGAGGTGACAGTGTGCTGGCAGTCCTCACAGCCCTTGCTCACTCTCAGCGCCTCCTCTGCCTGGGCTCCCACTTTGGCGGCACTTGAGGAGCCCTTCAGCCCACCACTGTACAGTGGGAGCCCCTTTCTGGGCTGGCCAAGACCAGAGCCAGCTCCCTCAGCTTGCAGGGAGGTGTGGAAGGAGAGGCGCGAGCGGGAACCCGGGCTGCCTGCGGTGCTTGCGGGCCAGCTGGAGTTCCGGGTGGGTGTGAGCTTGGCGGCCCCACACTTGGAGCAGCCTGCTGGCCCCAGGCAATAAGGGGCTTAGCACCCGGGCCAGCAGCTGCGGAGGGTGTACTGGGTCCCCCAGCAGTGCCAGCCCACCAGCACTGCGCTTGATTTCTCACCGGGCCTTAGCTGCCTTCCTGCGGGGCAGGGCTCGGGACCTGCAGGCCGCCATGCCTGAGCCTCCCACCCCCTCCATGGGCTCCTGTGCACCCGAACCTCCCCCACGAGCGCCACCCCCTGCTCCGCGGCGCCCAGTCCCATCAACCACCCAAGGGCTGAGGAGTGCGGGCTCACGGCAGGGGACTGGCAGGCAGCTCCACCTGCAGTCTGGGTGGGGGATCCACTGGGTGAAGCCAGCTGGGCTCCTGAGTCTGGTGGGGATGTGGAGAACCTTTATGTGTAGCTCAGGGATTGTAAATACACCAATCGGCACTCTGTATCTAGCTCAAGGTTTGTAAACACACCAATCGGCACCCTGTGTCTAGCTCAGGGTCTGTGAATGCACCAATCGACACTCTGTATCTAGCTACTCTGATGGGGCCTTGAAGAACTTTATGTCTAGCTCAGGGATTGTAAATACACCAATCAGCACTCTGTATGTAGCTCAAGGTTTGTAAACACACCAATCAGCACCCTGTGTCTAGCTCAGGGTTTGTGAATGCACCAATGGACCCTCCGTATCTAGATGTTCTCGTGGGGCCTTGGAGAACCTTTGTGTCAATACTCTGTATCTAACTAATCTGGTGGGGACGTGGAGAACCTTTGTGTCTAGCTCAGGGATTGTAAACGTACCAATCAGCGCCCTGTCAAAACAGACCACTCGGCTCTACCAATCAGCAGGATGTGGGTGGGGCCAGATAAGAGAATAAAAGCAGGCTGCCTGAGCCAGCAGTGGCAATCCACTCGGGTCCCCTTCCACACTGTGGAAGCTTTGTTCTTTCGCTCTTTGCAATGAATCTTGCTACTGCTCACTCTTTGGGTGCACACTGCCTTAAGAACTGTAACACTCACAGCGAAGGTCTGCAGCTTCACTCCTGAAGCCAGTGAGACCACGAGCCCACCGGGAGGAACGAACAACTCCAGACGCGCTGCCTTAAGAGCTGTAACACTCACCGCGAAGGTCTGCAGCTTCACCTCTGAAGCCAGCAAGACCACGAGCCCACCAGAAGGAAGAAACTCCGAACACATCTGAACATCAAAAGGAACAAACTCCAGACGCGCCACCTTAAGAGCTGTAACACTTACCGCGAGGGTCCGCGGCTTCATTCTTGAAGTCAGTGAGACCAAGAACCCACCAATTCTGGACACACTAGAACCAGATTACCTAGCTAACTTTGTCTATGACTTAAGAAATGAACTGGGATAGAAATTAAAATGTGCAATAATATATTTAGAATTTATTTGTTGCACTGTAAAATTCCCTAAAGGTTATACAGAAAAAAATATATGTATACATATATATGTATATGTGTATATTTCACTGATTTTTAAGCATATTATATAACATGAAAGATTTCTTAAAATTATGAAGTAGCAAATGAAGTCTGGATCGTAGCTCATTACAGATATTTCAGGATTGGATTTAATTTATCATCTTTTTTCCCTTTTGAACTGGGAACAATGCCCTGATGATCTATTTGGAGAAGAGAGATGATAGTATCCTACGTGACTGTGCTTGCTCTATTCTGTTTGCTGTTTCCTGTTTAATTCTGATGGTGTTGTGGATAAATGAGATGACCTTCCCTGGGGCAATTTATGAAAGCACTGTTGAATAGAGAACAGAACATGGTGGAATATTCATGGGCGACTTCAGTAGTTCAGGATTACTCTCAGACCGAATTATTCTTCGGAGCTTTGCTGAGGGCTTAGAGTACCCTAGGCAATATAAACATTTCTTTGATATGCTCCTCAGTATTTCTTCTTTTTAAAGAATCCCCAAGAGGATTTGCACCTGAAACTGTAGCTAGTGCCATTCCTTTTTGCTCTCTTTTTTCTCCTCCCTTCGTTCTAACAATTCAAAATGTTGATGGTGTTTTTTTGGGGGTAGAGAGATGGCAAAAACTGTCCATTGGAATTTATAGGCATGTAGGAGAAAACTGCTTTCCAATACAACATTATGATGCTAACACTCAGTTGTTATTTTGGGGGATTGTTTTTGAACTGAAGGAAAATGTGTAGCAGCACTATTAGATAAATCAGCAATCCTGGCTCACCTGTATCTTTCAAGGAAAGGAAGGCTTGGTGACAGTGTTGAGGGCTGTGGTAGTTACAATAACAGCCACTCAAAGATGTCTCTGGAACCCATGAATATATTTTGGGAAGGGGGGAATAAGTTCGTCAATCAACTGAACATGAGATGGGGAGATTACCCTGGATTATCTGGGTGGGCCCAGTGTAATCACAAGGGTCCTCAAGACCCCTGAGAATGAGGCAATAGAGTGTCAGAGTGACGCAGCATGAGAAAGTCAAGCATCACCCAGTCATTGCTGGCTTTGAAGACAGAGGAAGGGGCCATGAACCAAGGAATAAGCACAGCCCTTGGAAACCAGAAAAAGCAGGAAAATAGATTCTCCTCTGGAGCCTCCCAGAAACGAATGCAGCCCTGTTGATTAGGCCAAAAAGATCCCTTCTGGGCCTCTGATATCCATAACTGTAAGATCATAAATTTCTATTCTTTTTTCACTAGGTTTTTCATTAGGTAGTTACAATAGCAACAGGAAACCAATACAGCAGCTTTCTGAAGAGCCTGACAGTTGTAAGCTGTAAGAATCTGGAGATCAGGTAGTCTATATTTGTAAAATAAATGATATTAAACATTTTAGAAGTGGTTTGCAACTCTCAGGCAAGTCATCATTGAGTTCAATAAGACTCTAGAGAAAGAGGTAGCAACTAAAAATAATAAAAAACCCATCAAGGTCTATACAGGTACAGTAAATGAGGGAGATTAGCCTGGTTGGAAGAGAATAGGGGGGCGGGGGAGTGTGGCTGACCAGAGAGTACATGGCCAGCTCCTCATGGTGATTGTTGCCATGAGGAAATGTGACCACTTTTGCTAGATCTAGTTTTTTCAAAAGATGCCCGCATTTTGAAATGTAATGTAAATTATCCTAATATTTAACTCTAGACAATTTAAGTAAAAACCAACAACCAACCAAACGAACCTCAACACAGGATGGGTATGGCCCATGGGCCACTAGTCTGAGACAGCTAATCTAGAATTGCAGTCAGCAGGAGTGACTTGTATTTTCACAGTTCTGAGTGTAACACCCGCAGTTCCACTTTAGAGTCAAAGAAACTGACGTAGAGGAGTTAATAATTGAGCTAGTCAGTGGCAAACATAAGGTTTCAAATTGCGGTGTGTCTGATTGCGAACGCCAAGTTTTTTTCCACCTCACTGCCTCTAAGGCAAAGGAGGAGATTAATAATGGAGAGATAAAAGGAGAAATGGAAGGAGTTTAATATTTACTAAGCACAAAATATCTACCAGGCATTGAACCGGGGATTTTAAGCACATTATCCTTTAAGTCTCACAACAATTTTAAGAGGTAAGAAATATTCTAATTTTCCAGGGAAGAAACCTGAGTCCAGGAGAGGTCGAGTAACTTGTACTTGGTCACACAGAGAGTATGTGTCAAAGGAAACTCAAAAGAACACATTTTCTCAGTGATTACAGATTTTAGAGAAAAGGAACAATGCTTCCTCTGAGCCTGAAGAAAAGAATGAAATAAGGGCTGCAAGGGAACATGCAGATATTCACACTGCAGGAGCTTGTCTGTCTTGGTGCAAGTGGGAAGGTAAGGCTATCTGGTAAGCTTAAGAATAGTTTATAAGGGGGAAGCAGGTGTCAGACTGGATATTGCAGGAGAAAAGAGGTTGCCACCAGGGTGACCTGTACAGGACATGGAGACATGATGTGGAATCAATTGGTGGACCATTGAGAAAGGCCAACAGACAGGAAGGCTTTGAGTGGGAAGAATGTACAGACCCTTGCTTCTTTCCTCAGCATCCCTTGCAGGTGGTAACCAGAGAGGAGCTGAGTGCCATGACTGGCCACTGGCTTGGTAAAAGTTGAAACCTTAAGAAAGCAGGGTGGCTCAACTTCATTAGCCAGCAGGAAATGCAGATGAAACCTACAGTACCACATCAATACCATTTGACATCCATCAGGATGGCTAAAATAAAAAAGACTGACAATGCTGTGTGTTGTGAGATGGCGGGGCAGCTGGAATGCTCCTAGACTGCTGGTGAGAGTGTAAATTCGTAGATTCAGTATCTATGAAAACCGTTTTCAGTATCTGTGAAGGCTGAACATATGTAATATCCTATAGCCTAGCAATTCCATTTTTATAGGTATATGTCCAGTGGAAATGTGTACATTTCTGTACTGAAAGACATATGCATATAGTAGCATTATTTGTAATGGTGAAAAATGCAAACAACTCACTAATCTTTGGTGTAGTGACAAAATGAAATACACAGTAGCAATAAAGAAGAATGAGCTTCAATACATACAATATGGATGAATCTAAAAAATAAAATGTTGATCAAAGCATCCAGATACAAAATAGTGCATGCCATGATTTCATTTACATATAGCTTAGAATCAGAGCTCTGGTATTAGAAGTCAGAATGGTTGTTATATTTCAGGGAAGAAGGTGCCTGAGATAGAACATAAGTGGGCTTCTAGGGTGCTGCAATGTTCTAATTTTTTAAATTTTATTACCTGACTGTGTTCACTTTGTGAAAATCCACTGCCTTTATGATTTGTGTACTTTCTGTGCGTATATTATATTTCAATGGAGAATTAAGATAAAAAAATAAGGCCCAGATGGGAGTCTAGGATTGTGACAGGGCAGTGTTGAAATTGTTGACAAGTGCAGCTAGGAAAAAAAGGCTGAGTTGTTTAATGCATCCCCGATTATATTGGGTAAAGGGAGCTGGGGGAAATTAGGGACACAACGATGGTGACAGGAGAGAGAATCACCATGTGGCGGACTGAACGGGGAACAGCATCTTGCTATGACAAAGTCCACCATGTACCTGTCATGGGATTGATGATAAAATATTACATCAGCTGCATGGCTATATCTAATCCTGTTTCAGAAGATGTCAGCAAAGGCCATTTGCATAGTGCAACCTGGGAAGGAGTTGGTTGTTTAAGGTGGATACAGAGTGGATCCTGATAGCTCACTTCTTGACCTTGTTTAATTTTTGCCTGTTAGTTCAGCACTAGAACTCTGTACAAAAAAATTTAAGGCTGCAATATCATATTAGTCAAATCATATGCAATGAAAACAAAGCTTTTGCTAGAGTTGTGAGCTCACATATGGTTTCTCCTGGTTTGTGGTCTCCTAGGGAGAGAAATGCAGCAGGTTGATGATAATGTGAACAGCTAAGTTCCCTGGGTGGCTTTAAAGGGAAAGGGACAATTCACTCATTTTATGTATTTGCTAAGATCGCCTTCTCTGTCTCAGTTTCTGTCTCCTTCCCTCTCTCTCTCTCATTTTCTCTCTCCCTCCCTCTCTCTCTCTTACACACACGTGGGCACACACACACACACACACACAAAACTAGATTTGGGATCCTTGTTTTAGTAATGACTAATCACTATCTGGTTATCTTGGTTAAAATAGAAAGGCCATTTGTCTCATGAATCAAAGGTTAAAAAATGTTCTTAAATGATTAATTTCCAAAATTGCTTTCAAATAGCATGGCTGACCAGCTTTTAGCAGTCATCATTAATGAGAATGGTGGAAAATTAAAGTCAGGTTTGCATTTTCTTTCTTCTTATAACTTCTTTCTCTTCTAGGTTGATTTGTATTCTTGCCTTTCCTTATATATTGCTTATCTTCCTGCAAATTTCATGAAGATAACTTTTAAGTAAGTTTCATTTCTAATTTTTCCTTAGTTCCAGAGATTCTGTTGAATGTAGTCGATGATATGTTGTTATGACACCTCTAATGGATTATAAATAGTCTATTATATAGCACATACCAAAGAGACCTTCTGATTGAACATGCAGATTGGGGCCTTTTAAGAATGAAAGGGGGTGCTGTGAACACCAGGGCAATGGCTGTGAACCAGCACTATCTTGGGCAAACTGGGATGCATGGGTACTCTACCCAGAGGCCTCTGGGGCAGGAGCTGTCCTGTTAGGGGAGCTGCTTTCTGGCTTAGCCACTCTGGACTGAGTAAATTCACAGGTGTTCACTCAGCTAGGTTTTCTCTCTATAATAAATCCTGCGGGGGTTCTCTAATTTAGGGCTTTACAGAGGCATTAATTGAAAAAAAAATGAAACTACTGCTAGGAATGAGCATGATAAGGCCTAATTACAAATGACATCTGTGGATACTACATGAAAGGTTTTGGATATTATTTACCAGTTCTTTCTTACTAAGAGTCTGATTAAAAACTCATGAATGAATATCACTCACAGAATGACCTCGATTCACGTCTGGTCTGATTTTTTTTTTGTGCATATTGACTTCTCATGTGAGCTTTGTTCCTGCAGACCCACACTTATATGGTTTTCGTCCTACTCTGCCTTGTTCTGGGGTCTTATCTTGGGGTCTTATGAATAGAAGCAGACACGTCTCAATCTCATTAAACACAAGGTTTTTGTTGGTTTTTCTAAAGGCAAGGTAAGGAAGTTCCTATGACATGGACCGTGGTGTGCATGCTCCTCGTGTCTTGTTCCTGGGCCTGGCTCATGAGGTTTCACACCCACTCAACCCCTGTCTGCATCCCGCCCCTCTCTGCCTTGGTGCTCTGGTCAGTTGACTCACTGTTCTGTCCTGTGCACTCTGTTCCTAGCTGTGGGAGTTATTGGGTATTCAAGAGGCTTAATGCCTGCCTCATCTTTCTGTGGGTTCTGAACCCATGGGGAAATAAAGACGTGGAAATCAGAAGAGGATCAAAATGTCCTGTCTGCTAATGGTACCCCTTGTTCTGGTGGCGGGTTCCCTGGGCTGCCCACCATTCCCCTCTGTACTGAACTCACCTCTTCAGTCACAAACAAAGCAACAGCACCTGCCCTGGTGGCTTCAAACAAGGAGGACAGAAAAACATCTGTGCTGTCAGGCTGGTGGCCAGAGTGGAGGGAGAGTGGAAAAGGGGAGGAAGACAGGCAAGAAGAGAAAGAAAATGGCATAGAAAGCAGGAGAGGAGAGAGGAAGACAGACAGGGTGAGGGAGAGTGAGGTTCAAACAAGCAGAACACAGAGGAGAGAAGGAGTGGGACGGCAAGAAACTGAGAGAGGCTGCCAGCACCATGGCTGGGTGATGGGTGTGTAATTAAATATTTGAAATATTAGTCCATTCTCACACTGCTATGAGACATACCTGAGACAGGATATTTTATTAAGAAAAGAGGTTTAATCGGCTCATGGTTCTGCGGGCTGTCCAGGCTTCTGCTTCTGGGGAGGCCTCAGGAAACTTACGATCATAGTGGAAGGCAAGGGGAAGCAGGCACATCTTCACTTGGATGGAGCAGAAAGAAGAGAGAGAGAAGGGGGAGGTGCTACACACTTTCAACAACCATGTCTTCTGAGAAGTCTATCATGAGAACTGCAAGGGGGACATCCCGCCCCCATGATTCAATCACATTCCACCAGGCCCCTCCTCTAATACTGGGGATTACAATGCAACAGGAGATTTGGGTGGGGACATAGAGCCAAACCATATCAGAATTTTTCTCAAGGATCAAATAATTCCCTCTTCTGGCCTTCACGGAAAATGAATGAATGCTAGAGCAAAGGGAAGCACTGCTTTCTCAATACCAACAGGTGTTGGTGGTAATTCCTGTTTCATGTGTTAAAGCAAGATGTGGCCAGAGGGAGAAAAGGGTCCCCCTAACCCCTACATCCTGCCAACCTCCCTGGCTCAGAACACAGGTCACGATATTCCCAGTGAAACTTAAGTACATCTGGAGACTGTGACTGTCAGGATATTACTATTCAGCCATTTCATGCACAGTGCCCTACGGGGTGCAGTGGCATTCCTAGACAACTGCAATGCCTTTCTAACATTGTTGCTGAGGAATGTGAAGCCACATCGTTGTCACCTGTAAACTGCAGAACACGAGCCTTCTGTCTGCAGGAGGAGAGTACGACTCTTCCTATTTTAAATGAAATTGTTTAATTTTATTTAATTATTATTGTTGTTACTTTATAAAATGGGTAAGTTTAGGAGCATAATGGAGATCTGTTCTTTGAAATATTTGCAGCTTGGATAAAACCAGGGAATTGTAGAACATCAAAAATATTTCAATGAATCAAAATAAGTCTCTTTCTCCATAATGCTTCTTTCATATTCACTGTCTATAAGATCTGAAAAAGAACGCTCAGTAATGACATACAGAATGTGCTTTCTCTGGAGAGGGCAGGGCAGAATAGGACAGCTCAGGGCTGGACAGGAGAGGCAGCTATTTCTGTCCAAGGGGAAGCAGGGGCTCATGTTAGAGTCTGGGGACTTAGCCCTGGTGATTCGTCTAAAAGAGTCATAGGAGCACTTGAGCTGTGTCCTTCCGATGGGTTCAGAAAAAATTAATTTAGTATTCAGTGCTTATTCTTCAGATTCAAATAGCACAGAAGACTATAATGACAAGCATACTGAGCCAGGGCATCAGGACTCCCGCTGGAAAGCCCAGAGTACCCGGGTCCCAGCAGGAGGGGGAAACATGAAGTTGAACTGTGAGATAGGACAGGAGAAATTTCAGATTAGTACAACTGGGCAGCTTGTGGAAACTCATATTCTATTAAGGAGTAGGAAAGATGATCTAGTTTGGGCTATTAGGATGAAAAAAAAAAGAAAATGTTTTTTCAAAGTTTCCATTTGGTATAGAATTTTTTTTTTTTTTCTTGATATGGAATTTCGCTCTTGTTGTCCAGGCTGGAATGCAATGGCGTGATCTCGGCTCACTGCAACCTCCACCTCCTCCTGGGTTCAAGTGATTCTCCTGCCTCAGTCTCCTGAGTAGCTGGGATTATAGGCATGCACCACCATGCCTGGCTAATTTTGTATTTTTCGTAGAGATGGGATTTCTACATGTTGGTCAGGCTGGTCTCGAACTCCTGACTCCAGGTGATCTGCCCACCTCGGCCTCCCAAAGTGCTGGGATTACAGGCATGAGCCACCACGCCCGGCCATTGTAGAAATTTTATTGACAAAAAATTCTTCTTGTAAATTACTTTTTATCTCCCAACGACAACAAAAAATTTGTTCTCCAAAGAGACTGTGTATCCACCCACCCGGAAGGCATGTTCACCAGGACAGAGTGATCTCAAAGATTAGGATGAGTGGTTGGAGCTTGGATTTAATTTTCTCCTCTCTTGGTCTGGTGTGACACTCACTTATTTCCCTTTTTCAAAAGTTCTAGAATCTGTTTCATTTAAGAGATTAGAAAACAAGTAACTGATAAAAAAATTCAGATATTCATGCCCTTTTAATCACTTGACTTGCCAGGTAAATCTCCTGGTTGAATTTCATGTGCATGTTTATTTCATTTGCATGAAGTTTAAATTCTTCCAGGGCTGTGCTGCTGCATCTATTTTTGCAGATTCTTCACTGCACAAGTTGGCTGGGCTGCAGGGGGTGAGTAAGTGCAGAAAGGCAGCCACACTTTGCTTGGCCAAGCCATGCAGTGTGATGTGAGTCTGTGCCAGCCCAGAGGGAGGGACATCTTTTTCTATTTCACACAAAGGGCTAGTAAGTGGCCTTGATTGCCACTAAGGTTCATTGACTTCATGGCTACCCTGAGATGTGCCTGGTACAGTGCTTCATGCACTTTGTTATCTGGCAAATGCTTTTGATGATGGTCCTACATATATTTCAATTCAGTGGGAACATTATATGTGTTTTACTTAGGGAGAACTTCACCCCAAGTGCCTTATGCTTGAAACAATAGTGGTGTTTTAGCCTTTGAAGACATTTGGTATATGATCTGACCTTTTTCTTCTCTTGATCTTTGGGGCAGTTATACTTGAGGGTAAATAGGCCTCAAATTGCTTGGTGTCCTACAAATAAAGAGCTTAGCTTAGATATAAAAACCCTGAGAAATGGGGGAAAAAAGCCTGCTATCTGCACAAACAAGGGGAAAGGCAGTAGGCAGGAACAGGATGGAATTCCATGGAAGATGCTGTGACTCCTTTCCTGCTCAGCTCCTCAAGTCCTGCTTCTTGTTTTGTTGAAGAACAAGCAGAAATAGTGGGATTTAGAGTCCTGGAAATGGCCAGATTCTTTTTTTTTTTTTTTTTTTTTTGAGATGGAGTCTCACTCTGTTACCCAGGCTGGAGCATAGGGGTGTGATCTCGGCTTACTGCAACCTCTGCCTCCTGGGTTAAAGCAATTCTCCTGCCTCAGCCTCCCGAGTAGCTGGGATTACAGGCATGCACCATCATGCACAGCTAATTTTTGTATTTTTAGTAGAGATGGGGTTTCACCATGTTGGCCAGGCTGGTCTCGAACTCCTGAACTCAGGTGATCCGCCTGCCTCAGCCTCCCAAAGTGCTGAGATTACAGGGGTGAGCCACCACGCCTGGCCGAAATGGCCAGATTCTTAGATGGCCTGAACTATGTAAGTCTGTTGTTTGATTTGGTTAATCTGAGGAATACAAAGTTCAAGAAGTGTTGTTGTAATCTCAGCGCCTTTGGTACAAGAGTGCCTACTCTAAGCCTTCACTGTTCAGGGAAACTTGGTAATTTAGGTGTGATATATTTATCTATCTATTGATTCATCCATCCATCTATTTATCTATGTTATTTCTTTATTACCAAAGAAGGCTTGCTTGCACAGGTTGGGTAGGTGTTGTAAATGAATGATGCAGAGAGAGATTAAAAAAACCGTAAGGAGTGGTAGGGACTTGACAAATAGAGTATTTCCCTATCTATAGGGAGTGGCCACTGTCAATCTTGGGATTCTTGTCTTGCAGAAAGGCAAACATGCAGCTTTAGGGGGGTCCATATCTTCTGACATTTCAAAAGGAGCTGGAAATCAAGATGTGAAATCAGATTATTAAATATTGACAATTAATTCAAATGTTTGTGCTAACATTGCGAGACTTCTCATGTTGTTGCATGCCAAGGTGGAGAAAATATGTTGGGCCCATTAGGTATTTATGTGTCAGTTTGTGACCTCTGCTCTGGTATAGAAGTTTGCCCTTAGAAATATGTTCCTGTATTATTTTAAAGTTGAGTGGAAAGCTTCTCTACTTTTAATGAGTTTTAAAGCAGAGATGTCATCTACTTATCCCTCTGTCATTTGGAGGATAGGCTAGTTATGTCATTTGGATTATACAAATAAACATTGTTGTTGGTTATTTAAAAAAATTTTATTTTCTGAAGCGAGTCTATGAAGGTTTTTAAAATGTGGTTCTTCATGGGCTTCCAAGGAGGTTTAGGATTGGCAGGGAAAAGAAAAGAATGGGAAGGACACTTACATTTCTGCTTCTTGGGATAGAGGTATTCTGTATATTTTGGTTTCAAAAACAGATATTTAATCTTTTAGGCACTTCAATCTACATTTCTAAGAAGAAATGGGAATCTTCTTGATAGAAATGCCACCTGTTTTAATGACTGATCACCAATGGCACTCTGCCAAGTTGAAAACAAATCTAGGTAAATTTAAATTGGGCTGGCATTTCACAGAACTGGTGCAAGCATGGTTCATAAAGTTTATTTTTTTGCTTGAGAAAAAAATGACATTTTACTGATTCTATGTAAGAAAACCTTTTAAGTTTTTATCAAAGACTATTAAGATCAGAATTCAATATTTTATGATAGTATTTAATATTTTACAATGTATTAATTTACAATTAAATAAGTTATTTAATACAAATAACAATATTTTACAATAGAGCTGATTATTTTTCTAATGCTTTCCTAAAGAAATTCTGTAAAGATCCACATAATTGCTAGGCCAGTGATAAAGCATGTAATTTCCCCTATCTTCAATTTTTCCTTCCTGTCCACCCTCTAAAGTAGTTGACAATGATCTTCTGATAGATCCTGGCTTGGGTAATACATTACACTGGCAGAGTAAGAATTCAGAAAATAGCTCAACAGGATCCCTCAGTTTGGGTGGTCTTTCTGAAAAGACAAGTGTGAGCAGCCTGAGGAGAACCTGGAACTCAGGTATTCTCTGTTTCAAACTCAGGAAGGCCTGGGTGAATTCCTGGTAAAGCTGGTAGAACTAGCTTTCTATTATGAATATTGAGAAGTTTGACCAATTTTATCAGGCTTCTGGAGTGATATTTGCATATCTACAACTTAATATCACTTTTCTACTTAACACTCACCAGTAACTTCCACCTACATGGGCCAGCCCATGTAGTTCAAGGTAAAGATCTTGGATTTTATTCCACATAAGGTAAAGATCTTGAGCTACAAGATCTTGAACTACTGAAGCTCTTGAATTACAGGGGCTGGCCTCTGCCTTTCTCTCCGATGTCATCTCCAGTGACACTGGCCTTCTTTCTCTTCTTCAAATAGACTAAGCTCTTTCTCACTTCCAGCTCTTTGTTGAACCTGCTAGTCCCTGTTTCTATATGGCTCTTTTCCCAGATCATTGGCTTCTTTTCATTTGGGTCTCAAGTCAAATATGACCTTCTTAGAGAGGTCTCCTCTGGTGATGCCACTTCTCCCATCACAGTATCCCATCACTCTGTTTTATTTTCTTCATAGCCCTTATTTGAACTAATATTACTTATTATTTGCCTCTCATTAAAATGTAAGCCTTGTGAAAGCAGTACCTTCTCTGTTATACTTTATTGCTATATTTTCAGAATCAAGGACAGTATCTGGCATGAAGTGAGCGCGCGAAAGTATTTGTTAGATGGACGAATTACAATTTGCCCACATTCAGTGGCTTTATTTGTAATCTGTTTGACTCTTGATTGGAATGTAATTTTATTATTTGGAAGGGATGGAAAGAATAGGGTTAGAGGGTAGTGAGGAAATAGTAAAAGATGGTACTGTTGGAATTAGCTACATGATTTGAGCAGCAAATTCCAAGTACGGCCTTAAAACAGAAAAAGAAGCAAATATATACGACTTGAAAGTCAGACTGTATGATAATCTAATGGTAGATATAGTTATATAAATCATACACACTCAAAGCTTTACCTCTGTAATTCTGATAAGAATGGGAAGGCTGATGACATTTTTGCAGACCGTTAAATAAATGCAGTGAACTTCTAGTTTGCTTTGAGCCTATCTGCATGGCTGATAAATGTTTTTCCAATAGAAAGAAGGGAAAACATACATTCAAGGTGATAAGCAATCAGTGATAAGCACAGCTAGAGTCAGTTTTTAAACCCTGAAACTCTGTGATTACTCATATTATTGTTTATAAATGGCTCGTTGGGAACCAAGGTAAACAGAATTAATCTTTTAAACATCAAATGGAAATAAAATAATATTTCTTTTTTTTTTTTTTCTTGAGATGGAGTCTCGTTCTTCACTCAGGCTGGAGTGCAGTGGCACGATCTCAGCTCACTGCAACCTCCACTTCCCAAGTTCAGGCGATTCTCCTGCCTCAGCCTCCTGAGTAGCTGGGACTACAAATGCCTGCCACCATACCTGGCTAATTTTTGTATTTTTAGTAGAGACGGAGTTTTGCCGTGTTGGCCCAGGCTGGTCTCAAACTCCTGACCTTAGGTGATCCACCCACCTCAGCCTCCCAAAGTGCTGGGATTACAGGCGTGAGCCACTGCGCCTAGCCAGAAATAAAATAATATTTCTTATCTGTACCCTACTAAGACATGTTGGACAGGAGATATCCCATGAAGCTGATGAAATTTTAACTAATGCAGTAAATAATCCATTGAGATTTAATCCTCATCAATCATCATCCTTATTGTTACCATGTGGCAGAAAAATGTGAAATTCTGTTAAATGCTTCATCTTGATGGAAAAATATGAAATCCTTGTAAATAAAGCTTGAAATTCTCAGGTTCCCAAAAGATGACTCATCTGACCTTCTACTCATCTTTTTAAGACATGAAACAAAAGAAAGCAAAATGGGTTTCTGTGGCCAAAAGAATTTCATCAACACCAATCCATGGGAACAGATCAGACATAGGGAAGGTGGGTCTCATGACACTTTTTGGTTTATTTCACATCTCTTGAGCAGAGCTCTCAGTATAATCTCCTCAATAAGAATGTGTATTGCATTTCTGTGGGACATAAATTGCCTTCTCTCCTCTCTGTTCCCAGCACTGATTACAATCTTCAGCAGAAAGCAGAGTTTTAAATTCTTGTGGAATTAATAAATAGATGAGAGTAAAGGTATTTAGGGGGAGACAAGGACATAGCCTGTAATTTAGGTGAGTAAAATCAGTAACTGTGAGTCTGAGCTGTGAGATGGTCCTGGCTCACTATTATTTTTTACAAGTTTTAGGATCTTGGAGTTTTATTTGCTTTATCAATTACTGTGGACTAAGATGTGCTGCTGTGATGTGGATTAAACAACTATTTCTTGCTCATGCTGTCTATGCATTGTGGGTCAGCTGAGTGCTCTGTTCATTCTTGTCACTCAGGCATGGGTTGATGGAGCATCCACCATCTCGAATGTTGTTAATTACCATGCTTGGTTTAAGAAAGGAAACTCTAAAGGATGTTACCCCAGGTGGTTAAATAAGCTCATGTAGAAATGGAACGTGACACTTCAACTCAAAACTCATTGAACAGAACTCAGTGTGCCTGGCCCCACCAAAACCATCCACAAGGGAGGGCAGAAAGTCTAATTGTGAACAGAACTAATGATATTTACTTAGTATTTGTCTGCTTGATTTTTGGCACGGACTGATTTATTAGAGTGGAGAAGGTAAGCTGATTATCAAAGAATGTCTTATTTTCCTCACGTAGTTACCATTGATTTATTGAATCATGATTTCATTCTTTAATATATTTTGCATCAATGATTGATTAATTTTCACAGCTACATCAAGTAACTAATTACTGATTTACTAATCAATTATTAAATTCTACAAGTTAAATAATATTACAAACTAAATTCAATCTTTGAATGTAGCCAACATTTATTGGGAACCAGTCCATGGGAACAGATCAGACATAGGGAAGGTGGGTCTCACGTGCTTGATCACCTGCTATGTGCTTGATCACTATGCTAGATACTACATTGTATGGCTTTGCTGAATTATTGTTAAGTCTTCACTCACTTAGCTAAGCTCAGAAATGAATACATCTCAATGCATGCAGAGAAGGTTCTTATCGAGGCTTACTCACTTTGTAGGGTATTGGTGGTGTTTGAGATTGTGTTTTCAAAGTGCTTAGCACTGGCAATGGTGATGTTCATAATGATGTCGCAAGTTGACTAGGATTTGATAGTTCATTTGCTAAAATAATTTTTATTCAACTAATAATTCAAGTAAACAGTGCTCACTTGATGATTAGTCATGGAGTGAAGACTGCCTTGTGAAGCTCACCATTCATTCTCTAACAGTGGTCTCCTGAGTTGGGACACTTACATAGGATTTATTTCTGATGATAACAAGAGCACAGATGCCAACCATGCGTGTGATAGTTTCTGGGAGAAGACTTGATGATTCAGCACTGTCCCTATAAAATGACAAAAGAAGACCCACATATAGTGTTAGGTATGGATGAAGGTACTTAAATTTAAGCCTAATTAGGTGTAAATCCTTAACTCCTATATTCTACTCTCTGGTGCTTTGAAGTTGGCCTCTTCATTCTCCAGCCACAGAAGGGATTTTCTTCTGCTGACCACAGTTCCCCACATGTTTTCCCTTCAGTAAATAGCAGATGTGTATGGTGGTAAGTTGGTTTTCTGACATTGCTGTGTGAAAAGGCAGATATTCTGAATGAGGATTGTAAGTTATTTTTGTGTTACACATTCTTCCTTAGCTTTTTTCAAAAGCAATTGCATTTTAGTTGAATGTGAAAATTTACTCTTGATGATTTTCTCAGATTAATGCTGTCATCATGTTAATGGGGTAAGGCTTCCTTCTGCAAAGATCTTGGAATTTAGGGCTTCTGGTCAGTGTTTTACAGCTTTGTCTCAGAAAGAATGTAATGTGAGTATGTTTTTGGTACATGGCTTCAAAAAGCCAAGTCTGCTTTGCCTGATTTTTGTGTGAGCAATCCCACCTGTCTGATCTCACCCCTGCTCCCAGGTCACAGATAGAGGAGACCTTGTGCCCTAGCAACAAATCACGTCCACTTCAGCTCCACGAGGACATTTCAACAACAAGGTTCTTGTTGAGGCTTACCCACTTTGTAGGGTATTGGTGGCATTCGAGATTGTGTTTTCAAAGTGCTTAGCACTGGCACAGTGCTACAACTTGCAACATAATTATGAAATACCTTAACAAAAGGTATTTACAAAAGCCATGAGAGGATGAGTGTGAGGAAGGAGCATGTCATGTTGGGTAAGAAAATATGGCCCTAGAAACATGGGAGAAGGTGCGTGTGTTGTGGGGGTAGATGGATAAGAAAGAGAACAGGTGGATCAGACACCAATTTACCAAATGATTCCATAATATTAGTGCACAGATAATGCACAGATAGTGTGCAACAACAGCTTTGGGAAAGGCAAACTGACTGTCTGTAAAGGCCAGAAGACATTTTATAAGATGTGTTTTACTGAAAGTGTTGTCCTTGTGAAAAGGTTTTGAGCAAATATTTTGAGAAGTCTTTAGGGAACAAGCAATTTTCCTTTTTGTTGCCCTTTCTAAGAATAAGACATAAATAGGAAGTTCCATCCTTTTATTTGTTCTATTCAAATATTTATAGGGGAAAATCAGCTACTACTTCTTTATAAGACCCACCTTTGAAACGCATTATTTTTCCAAGGTGCCTTGTTCTTATAACACTATTTTTTCCTATGTTTGTTTATTTATTTATTTTATTGAGATGGGGTCTCACTCTGACACCTAGGCTGGAGTGCAGTGGTGCAATCTCAGCTCACTGTAGCCTCCACCTCCGGGGCTCAAGTGATCCTCCCACCTCAGCTTCCTGAGTAGCTGGGATCACAGGCGTGTGCCACCATGCCCGGCCAATTTTTTGTGTTTTTGGTGGAGATGGGGTTTTGTCATGTTGCCCAGGCTGGTCTTGAACTCCTGAATTCTAGCAGTCCACCTTCCTTGGCCTCTCAAAGTGCTGAGATTACAGGCATGAGCCACAGTGCCCTGCCTATAACAATATAACAATATTCTGTTTAGGCTATGGAAGACCACATATATTCTTGCTTAAACACTTAGAATGGAAGCCACCTGAAGACAGAGGTTATATCTTCACCCTTGTCACCCACACATAATATGTGCCCAATTGATGTCTTTTGATTAATTAAATGAATTAGTTAGTGAATGAAGACAGACCTAGGACTCCTAATAGAAAAAGAATAAAAACCTATTTCTGTTTGTCCTTCTACAGTGAAAAGATTACCTAAATATCACATATAATACCAGCACACATATCTTGTTTGCTAGTGATTTGATTTCATTTATTTCTGTTATTTAAATTCAGGGAAAAACATAGGTCGTTTTTTCTTGTAATATCTCAACACTGAACTTGAATGAAACCTTATTAAATAATGTGCAAAATTAACTATTATATTTTGCTGCCAAGGGGCTTTGGCATTTTGCTTTGGTAAATTATGTAGCGGGTCTGGAAGACTCAGGCCCTGGGATGACAGGCCTATGTCACAATGGGTGACATGGGTTGGGAAAGATGGATGGCTGTCCTGTAAAGTGCCTTATGAGTGCGAAGCCAAAGGCAGTGCTTGGTACCACCCAGGGAATATCTATCAGAATGAGATATTTTATTGGCTTAACATACCATACCATAACATGTCTGATACAGTCAGCCAAAATAAGATTATTTATCAATGCCTCTGCCAGCTACCCAAGATGGTTAAGAGAGCCAAAAGCCAAATGCAGTGATCAAAAAGACTGCTGAAGAAGTAAAAGGTGAAAGGATGAAGAAAAACCAGCCAGGAACCCACGTTTTGCTTCTATCTCATTCCCTGGGTATCAGCAGTGTACGAGCATCTATCTCTATATAATCCATCTTCTCTGCAGGCAGAAGGGCTACTCCCTTACCGCACTTGAGTCCTCACATTCTCAACCACATCAGTCACTAGGAAGCGGACAAGGGAACACCACAGTATAGCAGAGTGGTCACATCTGCAGGCTCTGTTGCCAGACTGCCTGAGTTCCCCTTCCTTTTCTATCACTTATTACCTTGATAGTTACTAAACTCTCAGTGCTGCAGGGTTTTGATCTATAAAATAGAGAAAGTAATAAAAATGTTATCTCATAGGGTTGTAGTGAAGATTAAATGAGATACTGTGTACTTACTATGTATTGTATGGCTTTTGTTAATAAAGGCAGGGTCAGGACAACTGCATATATGTGGTAAGTGGAGATGTGAAATATGTATAACTGGCCACCTAAGTTCAGTATTTGAGGAGGTATGAGAAATGCTAGTTGAATAAAAACATATTGTTATTACTTCTGTTGTTACCATCACTATTGATGTTATTACCAAGGAGATGTTAAAAATATTTCTATATGCACTATGGATCCTACTTCACATATGAGGGGAATAATATAACCCAAAGCTTTTAATTCTCATTGCTTCAGTTTTTCAAATGTTTTTGTTCTCAACTTTACTGAGAGGTAGCAGAAGCCAAAAGACAGAAATCTAGTAAAAATTCCAAGTAGAAAGGCACATAAAACTTTAGTCTTTGAAATGCAATTGGTCTGGCATAAAAAACAAAAATCAGGCTCTAGTCCCAGGATAAGATGATTTTTTAGTGAGTTGAAATTGTAGCTAATAGAAAGTTGAATATACGGATAAATGAATTGAAAAGAAGGCATGGCATGGATTATTCATAACAGGTGTTAAAAGAGTAAGAGTGATTTTTTTTTTTTTACAAAGACAACTCAGAAAATAAGCCAGACAGTTTAAAAGTGAATTCACTGCACAGCTTGGTTCTGCATTCATAAATACAATGAAGCTCAAAAAATTATTTAGTAGCAGAGGCTTGTGAGAAGAGCTTGGTTCTGTGGAGCAGCAACATGATAAAGTCAGATTTTTGGGGCCTCACCTAACCTGTGGGACAGCTCCCTGGCCTCTGATTTCAATTATTCCCTGCTTTGCTTTTGGTATTGCTGCAACACATCTGTATCCTGGTACCCTCTCCTTGCCCTTTCTGTCTGCTTTCCACTGGGATTGAAATGCTTTTCTTTCCTCCACTTCTGTTTCTAGTTGCAGTATTTTTCTTTATCAAGCTCATTTTTTCCCTAACCTGTAAAAACATCACCAGTGAATTTATGACATTGGAGCTAGTAGCTGTGTTGATGGACGTGAGTGTCCAGTTCCATAGCTGCATGCCAGATGAATAGCAGTAATAGAGCTACAGAGGCCCTGCCAGCACAGCCAGACGTGATGCACTGACATGCCAGTTTCCTTGCTTCTGGTGCTTCCAAGCCATGGGGCCCCTGGTGATATATACTGTTAATCAAACAAGTGTGATGAAAGCTAAATGAAACAAATTTAGTGTGCGGCATCAGTATCAACATCATTTATTTACTCACTCATTTTGGTTCACTTGAATATTCAGTACTATTTTTCCAATAGTAAATGATGAGAAAATAACTTTTTAAAGTGGGGGAAAAGAGGGAAAACTAGTAAATTTCTCAAAATAAATAAATTAGAAGACAGTGGAAGCCAAGTCAAGTGGCTTCAATTCAGACATTTTTAATCATAGGTAGATATTGGTGTAGCCAGAGAAAAACACAGTATTCATAAAAATTGTCATTCAGATGTCAATATGCTGATAGTAATATTACTATTTGGATTTCTCAAAATTTATAAATTATATAAAAATAACAACTGCAGCCCAAGGCAGTCTATTTAAATGCGTGAGGAGTAAGGCAAATGGTATTTGGAGAAAAGCATTGACAACTTGGTTAGGTAAAATGCTACATTTTCATCTTGATAATAAAATGTTCAAGGTAATTATTGGGGCTGTTCAATAAGCAGAGCCAGTGAGAACATAATAGTCACTATGTTTTGTCAGTGAGAACACTGTTAATATTAATGGGAATGTAATGCTGAAGTTCCTGGGGATTGATAAAAGGGCAGCTCTAGATCTGTGAGACTGGCACGCGGCTCTGGGGGTTCCTGACCAGTTAATTATGACCCCCTGCAGTTTTTTTCACTCTCTTGGGAGCATTCCCAGGATCCCTCCTGAGGCATTTCTTACTAAATGTGAGAGAGAACTTATTTTCAAATTCCTCTGAATTGAGAACAAGACTAGATGTAGGGATAAAGTGAAGTACAGTTGATCTTTGAACAACACAAGTCTCGAATGTGTGGGTCTGCTTATACTTGGATTTTCTTCTGCCTCTGCTACCTCTGAGACAGTAAGACCAACCCCCTTCTCTTCGTCTTCCTCCTGAGCCTACTCAATGCGAAGATGATGAGGATGAAGACCTTTTGAATGATATGGTTCCACTTAATAGATAGTAAATATATTTTCTTTTCCTTATGATTTTCTTAATAACATTTTCTTTCCTCTAGCTTACTTTGTTGTAAGAATACAGTATATAATATATATATAATATACAAAATATGTGTTAATTGGCTGTTTATAGTATTGGTCAACAGTAGCCTATTAGTAGTTAAGTTTTTGGGGAGTCAAAAGTTATACTCAAATTTTTGACTACACGTGGGTTAATGCCCCCAACCTGCACCTTGTTCAAGGGTCAGCTGTGGTAGATTAAAAGGTTTTTCATGTCTGGAAAAATTCTCTATTCCTGGACTGGTTCAAGGAACTTAGAGGTCAATCTGAATTCCAAGGAGTGAAGGTACTAATGGTTTGATATCCAGATGTACATGGCCCTCTGCCAGGAGACTGTGGGGAAAGTAGATTATCATCACCCAACTTGTCCAGTTGTGCAGCTAGATATTCTTGCTGACAATGTAAATATTTACCTATGAACACTAGAGTACTAGTCTAATGTGCAACAAGATACATTTGCAAAGTGCAGGGAAACTATAATAGTTAGGAGACCAAAGGTCACAGTGACCTTCCTTAGGTTTGGTCTCCTATTACACCTTGACTTGTTTTTACTTTTTATAGGATTTTTACAGTGCAGTAGTGGCATATAATTTCTTGATCTTGTGTGTTTCTGTTATGGTAAAAATAAAAACAAATATAAACAGTAACAAAGAAACAGCTTCCAGGAAACTTATTAGTTATTCCTCCTATGTTACATGGCATTTACATAATTCTCATCTGTATTAAGTTTGCTGTGGGAATGGCAATCATAGTATATAGCCCTTACCACCAGTGCTGCCTTCTCACATGATTTATTGCAAATTGGTTATATTGGAGAGTGGATTCTGCCAAATGGGTAGCCTAATTAGTAGTCAAATTGTTGTTTTCTCTAGTGATTTATTATCAAGCATATTAATTTCAGTGTTCAACAGAATGAAATAAATGTCCTGGACTATTTTTTCAATGACATTAAAAAAATGAAAACTAACTCGGAGACCAATTACATTGAACAAAATTTATTTGAGCCAGAAAAAGGTCCTAGTACTGGGCAGCATCCCAGACTAAAAATGGTCCAGAATGCCCCAACCTCCAAGTGTGGTGACTTAGATTTATAACCAGAAAACAGGAAATAACATATAGAGATTACCTTGTTGGTGCAATTCAATGTTTGCCTTATGTAGGCATAATTTGGCAGCTTTCAGCCTGGGAATTGACTGAGGATTTGGCTGCTATGATTGGCGGAGAAACAGTTGCTTGGTAACAAGGGTATACTCCTAGATTACAGCTTGCCATGTATGGAAGCTGCTTTCAGCCAAACTTTACTACCAAGTAAAGAATCTGCTGTGTGCCAAACTTAACTTTAACACATCTCAGCATTGGTCTGAAAATCAATTCACAGTATTTGATAGTGTGCCTTGCCATTTTCTGTTACACACTTTGTTCCCTGTATGAACTTCTGTTTACTTTGCACTATTTCTGTATCTGCTACTTTGGAATAAAAGTGGTCAGTATAACTTAAATAATGTTTCTTAAATAGTCAAATGAGAGTTATGATTCAGATATACCTACTTTCCCCCATTTTCTTTCTAAATTATTCACCTCTAAGGTAATTATAACTAAGTTTCAAGGTTTGATTTGGAACATTTCTCATATTTCTGTCACTTAGTTCATAGATGTTCATATTTCTACTGTATTCTCTTATCAGTTATTAAGATTCTTGGGAGAGTATATATCTTTTTATAAAGCTTTCCAGAATAGTTACCATGATCTTCATTCTTATGCGTAAGCATTCATGCAGTGGCTGCTTAAATATGATCCCGTGAATGGTGGTATAAAAACGTAGTGGATTAGACACTATGTGCTCTGGGAGATGGAAATTGAAGACTCTGGCCCAGTGAATTTCTCAGCAAATGTTATTGGCTGCCTGGTCAATGTATAGTGTTGTATGCATATAAAGTGTTTGGCACATACTTATTAATATATTAATATGATGCATTAAAAGTAAACTGTTCTGTGGTATATGTCATGGCTTATCTCTCAACATCCATTCCAATTTCTTACTAGTGTACCCCTGGCCCTGTGAAAGCTGGAACTATCTCTTAGTCTTCCCTGGAGATAAGGTACTGAATCCATGAAAGTGCTAGTCTGTTGGGGGAATTCCGCTCACCAGAACCCTTGTGAAGCATCCCTCAGTTGACATGAGTTCAGAGGTACTGATCTATGAGATTTAGTAGGTGGAAGGAAAGCAGAGACTAACTTCTGCTATTTCATCTACTGGGCAGGGTTATGGGGATATCTTGTTGCTTTGCTCTCAGCATTGGCACAAGTCCAGGACCCATTTGCTAGCAGTGTGGGTGTTAAGAGGCAGGATGTAAGGTATCACCTGTGCTGGTGAGGAACACAGTGAGGACTATATGATTTGGGAGCTGAGAGCAGTAGCAGTGGGGTCAGTAGCTTCCTGATTGTGTGGTCCCAGGATCAAAGTGGTTAGTGATCAGCTGGCTTCCTTGTTGGTGTTTGCTTTCTAACTGTGGCAAGCCACTGTGGTTATGGAACTGGCAGCGACCCAAGGTGGCAGGTAGCTTCCTGATCCCAAAAGAGGCAGCAGTTCCTCCAGCAGCCCATTTCTGTGGTGTGGCTTGGGAACTATTTCTGAAGGCTCAACTTAGATGTATTCAGCCCTCCCCAGTGATTCTCTAAGCCATTTAATTATATGTATTAAATGTTTTTCTTCTTAAAATAGCTAGAGTAGATTCTGTTATCTTTAGGTGAGCCATAATCAATATCCCATTGGAATATATGCTTCCTACAAATTGTTTCAATGTCAAGTCATTGAGCATTATGTTATTTCATGGAAATTTGTGGGAGTACCACTAGAAATAATCACAAATATAATTATAATTGTGTCTTTTTCAAATCCATTGCAAAATGTTTACACATACTCCATATTTTCCCTCTAATCAATGAGTTACACTGGTAATATCCCCAGGCCTACTAATTTTCCTTATAAAAGATCCCTTGAACTGTACTTTGAAGCCCAACAAAATTGAGTTGTTTGAGCTATAAAAGCAAGAACAGGCAGAAATGCAGAATCTCCACAGGAAATGTTTTGCCTTCAGGGTCCTGTCATTCAAACTAGAGATTGAAAATACCAATATTCTAGCTAATGTCTAAGGCTGCTTATTTCTATGGCTGAAGGCACAGGGCTAATTAGAGGCCAAAGCAGTGGGTCCTATCACTAGGTAAGCCATTTAGTTTTACTCTCTTTTGTGGCCTCAGCTTTCACTCTTGGTCTTACCTAGTCATACTACCTGCCTTTGAGCAGACAGAAAGTGTAGAAAGGTGGCAGAAAATACTTTCTCAAAATTCTTTAGTAATGATGGGTCAGGAGTATCATCTTCTAGAGGGACTGTGCGTCCTAGTCAGTCTCCAGAGAGAAGAGAGAAATGCAAACTGTCCAGTAACTGTGAGCCATGCTAAGCTGAACAGACAGGCAAAAAGGAGGCTCATTACTGTGCCTTGGGAGCAAATTTGTGTTATCAGGGAGAATGGTATGTATTGATTAAGGTGGAGGCGCGATAGAAACATTTTGAGTATATAGGATAATTTAGTTCACAATAGGAGTTTAAAAAGATAAAAAAGGCCAAGTGTTGTGGCTCATACCTGTAATCCCAGCACTTTGGAAGGCCAAAGCAGAAGGTTGACTTGAGGCCAGGAGTTTGAAACCAACCTGGACAACATAGTGAGACCACATGTCTACAAAAAAAAAAAAAAATTAGCTGGGTGTGGTGGTGCATGCCTGTAGTCCTAGCTACTCAGGAGGCTGAGGTGGGAGGATTGCTTGACCCCAAGAGTTCGAGGCTGTAGTGAGCTGTGATCATGCCACTGCACTCTAGCCTGGGTAATGGAATGAGACCCTGTCTCTAAAAATAAATAAATAAATACATACATACATAAATACATAAATAAATAAAATAATTAGGTGGAAGAAAGATGACCCAGCAAAGTGAGAGACTATATATTGCTTCATAATTACATTCAGCTATAATAATACTGATTCCTTTCCAAATAGTGAATTAAATACAGACATACATATCTATTATGTTAAAAGAAGTCTGAAAGTAGGCAGTCTGGGACTGGCATGGCAATCCTGCAAGGTCATCATGGACCCAATTTCCTTCTTATTCTGTTATCCATTTTCTAAGCACATGGCTTCCATTCTCAAGATCAACTCATGATCCAAGATAGCTGCTAAAGAACTAGATATCACCTCTGATTTCCAGCCAGCAGAAAAGGGAGAAGTACTCTCCTTCCCCAGAGCCCCATGCAATATTTCCTCTTACATCTCTTTGGCCAGAATTTTGTCACATGGCCTCACTAAGCTGCAAGGGAGCCTGGAAATTTAGTCTATTTGGCCAAGCAGAAATATACCTAGCAAAAAAATGGGATTCTGTTACTAAAGGAGAAGAAGATGAGTGGATATTTAGTGGGCAACTCTAATCTCTGCCATAAAGTAGGTGATCTCTGCCATAAGGCTGAGCTAGACGGGGATTATACCATGCTGTTGTTGACTGTGGCCTTTTGGCTCTGTGCTGAGGCTTTCTTTTCTAGGGCCACAAATGGAGTTTCTCACATTTACTTCTGGATGATCCAGGAAATTAAACTGGTTTTCAGAGAATACTGCCAAAAATGCCTGAGCACATACTCAGCTCTGTGAGATCAGCAACGGCACCTGAGACCGTTTTATCTGCTTGTAGTTTTTAATCCACTGAAACAATAGCAGGTGTAAGCTGGAATTCTTTGGCACACAGCCTCTGAAACTTGGCTTATGTTCTCAGATAAATGCCTATAGCATCTGAAGCTCTTGAAAAAAATTTAAGAGGAGGAAACAGAATAGGGATCTTTTTGGGGTCACAGTCTAGGTGTTTTTAGAGCCACTCAAACTTGAATCAAGACCCTTTGACTACCATAAAAAAATCTAAAATAAGATGTTTTGTTTGGCCCAAACAATTTTAGAAAAAAGTGAGCCAAATGTGAAAATTAGTTTATTTCATATATATTGAATAGTTAGGCCATTTGGCCACACCCATCCTGCATCCTGCATGTTGACAACATCCTGGAACTGAGAAATAGTTGTCATCCTTAGGTGGGGCCTGCATTTGCTGGTCCCCAACCATCAACACATTTCTAATATCTTGTGTTTGGCCTACTTTTCACTCATTGAATGTAACCTGCTGGATACCTGTAAGCATCTAGGCTGGGACCCTTTGTGTGGATGGCTCAGGAGGTAACCAGTGCGTGAGAAGTTTCTGGCCTACCTCAGTTGCTATGTGGGTGGGCAGAGTATGTGGAGAACTCCTAGCCTGGAGAGATGAGAAAGGATGTAGGTTAAAGTTGAGGTCCTGGAAGAAAAGATCTTGACAAAGAAAGCCTGAAGGCTTGTCCAGTATGAGGTTGCCAGGAGTCATCTGTGGGAAGACACAGAAGTGCACCTAGGAGCAGCTGGTATCTCAAGACTCTAACTGATAGGCTCGAACCTGAGCCATGGTTTACAAAGCTGGCACCAGAACGTAACTATGGGTTGTAACCAAGTTGTTCCAACACAGGTGGAGTGAACTCCTGTGGTATTTTGAAGTGATAATTGGCTAGGGTAATATTTTCAGGGTGCTGGTTCTAACAGATGGTGCTATTTGAAATCCTTCCCTATAATCTCCATGAATGACTCTGTAACCTACTTAGGAGGCTTATTCAAGTGGTTCAAAACTTAGGCCTGTATTCCAACTGGTTGGCAATCTGTTCATTGATGTTCTTATCTGAATTCATGAAGTGGGCATTACATTTTTTTAAACAAGAAGTATACACAATTGCTTCCCAATCCACTCTCCTCTCAAAACATGTACTGATACGTGCATGTATATTTTTGCCACCCTTAAAAATTCACTTTGTAATTACTTTAATGTTAATGTAGAAAAGAGAAAAGAAAACCTCAAAAAGATTTAGGATTTAGGATTTACTTACCTGCTGTATAAAACAAAGCAGGGTCTATCAGCTCTGTTGGAAAGAATGGCTTGAGGTAACTCTGCTTTCATCATTTGAAGCTTTTATTTTGGGATTGTGTTTATACATCTCAGAAAGAGTCCTCTTACCTTCTTCCAGCCCAAGTAAGTGATTGGATTGACATTTGTATTCATGGACTTTGGCTTGAAATGAAATCTTTTAATTCTGCCTTAGATAGTGAATGCCAACAGTTTAAAGTGGCATGATTCTGATCTTTAAATTTGCCCTACTAATGAATGGTGCAAATAGGAAAAAAGGAAAATAAAAAGTATTTGCTACCTTGAGAAATACACTCAGTCTCTATTTGATTTTCCTTAGATGTGGGGGTCTGTAATTGTAAGATCTGTTTTTATTCGTAACTGGGAAAGCCTCAACATTTTAATTAACAATAGTAATATAAATTACATTAGTTTTATTTCAGTTAGAATTTTTTTCTTTTCATATATTTAATTGATATGAAAATATCCATGCAAGAGTTCCTTCAGCTTAAGTCAGATGTGTTCAGTGGCTGGGGCAGTACATTAACTGTAGTCTGCATGTGGGGAAAACAGCAACTGGCTTTTCACTAGTATTTGTCATTGCTCTATCCTTATGAATTTGACTTTTTCCTATTGTGCTATGCTCCACTCTATATCACATTTTACTTATTTGATTCCAAATTTACTTTGTGGTAGTAGGTTTTAATTTAGTAATTTACATACAGCTTGGAAAAGTGATTCCTTGAAGATATTGCTTTGTATCTACATGATAATTGGCACTATTTGTATTAATATTAAAAGTATTAACCTCTTTTTCCTAGTGGTCCCCAATTTCATTCTTAGCAAAATAAAATTATAGATTCTGTTTTCAAAGGAAATTTGTGTATGGGATTTCTTTCCATTCCTTATCTAATGTTAGGATACTGAAGTTAAAGTATGCATTTTCTATTTTTATGTATTTTGTCTTTAAAATAGATGTTCAGTTATAAAAGTAATATAAATTCCTTAAATAATTTTTGTAATATACAGGCAAGCTGCAAAAAAGAACAAATATTCTAGAGTTCCATGAAAGTCATCATATTAAAAATGAAATTTTAAGCAGTTGGACTTAACATTATTTCATACGAATTTTCAACTCTAATGTATATATAATGATTCTACCAAGTGTGTCGTAGTTCACTTAGCTGTTTTAAATATTTTTTTTCTTCTAAGACTAATTAATACTGTGTGGAATACTTTTATATATAGACCATTTCCATACTTGAGTTATTTTTTAAATTTGAGTTCTCAAAGGTAGATTTACTGGTTCAAGAGACATTTTTTAAACTTAATATTAGTTTGCAGGGAGCAATCCATAAATCCATGTTTCCTAATACTCTGCCTGGATTTTTTTTTTTCTGTGTTTGGAGCATCAGATGAGAAATTATGAGGAGAAACAATGGAAAAACAAGAAAGAATCATAGAATCATTGCTGAGTGTTGATCCCCAGGTTCTTGTTTGCTAACTGAAAGGAATTTGCTGGCTGAAGGGAAGACATGTTGAACACTTTTATTCACCCTATATTCACCCTGAATTCACTCCCCATGGCCAAGGGACAATACCAAGACTTCTGTTGTTTCACTGAGACAAGTCAAATTAAGAAACACTTGAGTGTTTATTGTGTCCTTTGTAGGGCTTATGGGCATATACCTCAGCAAAGTAGGCGGGCAATAATTTAGGTCATGCCCACTTAACTTCAAAGGCCAGCTTTAATCTTTTGGGCTGATTGTGATTACTCCAAAAACAGCAGAAAACAACTGAGAAGGGAATATGAGGTCCAGATTACAGTTCTATGGAGGTTTTGTGTAATCCTGAGTTTTCGCTTTGCAGTCTGGCACCATGATAGCTTTTGTATTTTCTTTTCTCTGTTCTACTTTTTCCCATCATGGCAGGTGAACTTCTCAGTGTGCAGGGCATGAGAGGTGGGCTGAAGCTATCGGGATAGCAGCTGGCTTCAGTAGTGCTTTTAGCTGTCTACACTTGTGCTTTCTCATTGATTTTGGTGTCTGGGCATGTCCTTTCATTTCTAAATCATGTCTGCATTTAAATATTTTAGAATATTTTATCCAGCATTTTTTGTTGTTTTTCACCAAAACTAGTATTTTCAATATTTCTATGAGAGAACAGGGAGTCCTTTCTAGTATATTGCTGGAAATAAAATATGCAATCTATTCTTACACAACAGTCAGGGGGATCTTTTAAAGTATAATTTAGATCATGTCAGTCCCCTACTTAAGATCTTCCACAGCTTTTCGTTGCTCTTAGGTTAAAAGCAAAACCCCTTATGTTTTCTACAGATGTCAGCATGATCTGGCTCCTAACGATCTTCTTTCTTACCCACTCTTTCTCCTGCTCCTTCACTTCCAGCCACACTGGCCCTCTCTGTTTTTTGAACTAACAGAGCTCATTCCAGCTAGGGGCCTTTGCACTTGACATTCTTTCTGCCAATGTCCTGGACACACTGGCTCTTATGCCTCATTCAGTTCACAGCTTAAGTGTCCTCCTCAGAAGGACCTACCCTGTCCACCCTACTGAAAATAGCAAGTTTGCTATCACCCAATCGTTCTAGCCCATCACCCTGTTTAATTGTCTGCCTTAAATTGTTTTGTTTGTCTATTTGTTCACGTGTTTACAATTCAGAATATAAGCTCTATAGGAGCAGGAAACTCCTCTCTCTAGTTCATCACTTCAAGCCCAGTACTCAGAACAATGCATTGTTTGTGGAATGAATTAATGATTTAAATAATTAGCCTATATAGTGTCATTTCCAAAGTTGGCAGAATATCATCACTGGAATTTTATTCATAAGGGGAACTGGGTTATAGAAATGTGGGAAGAATACTTAATTAGCATTAAAAAACAATGCTTTACTAAGAACTCAAAATCATGAAATGTAAGAGCAAATAGGAGTGTTTGTCCCCTTTATTCCAGACCCTATTTTATAGATATAAAAACTGAGACTCTGGGTTGCTGTGAGTGGCTCAGACCCCACAATTAGTGGCAGAGCTGAGGCCAGGGGATGCACATTCTGATTCCTGCCTCATGGCTGTTGCTTAATATCTCACCATGAGTCATGGCTACTGCCCAGTAGATTGGGAACAGCCATGAATATTAGACTGGAAATTTGCTAGAGATTTTGCAAAACCATGGGAAATGGATTGAACAAATTTTCCTGTCATTTTTATAAGAGGCAGTAAATAATGGTAATTTGAGTATTAGAGAACAGCATCTGAATAATTTTTCTAAAATTCTACAAGGTGAATATAGAGAGAAAATTGTAGCTTTCCTTTCTGCCTATTTCTTTCTGAATGTCAACAGATTACTTTCTTCAGCTTGTGTTAGAATGTCACCAGCAGGACCCACATCTGACATGCTCTGGACTGTCAGAGCCACTCAGCACTAGGAGAACTTTCCAGTTGAATTTCTCTTAGGAAGGTCAGTAGGAATAAGATAAACGAAAAACTTATTCATCATTACCGTAATCTTTGTGAAAGTGGAAAAATTCATCCTGGCAATTTCAAAATCGATTACAAACTCATGCATGTTACATATGTATTTTTAAAGATTTTTACAAACCGAAATAAAATAGCAGAAAACAATAGTGACAAATTTATTCTTAATTGAATGAGTAGCTTTGAATTTTACTCGATGGATATAAGCTTTGGTTTTTTTTTTTATAAAAAAGAAAACAGGTTTGTTAAGAGACTATGAATGTATTTTAGAAATGCTTCAGTGATTTTATCATTTAAATAGAAATTTGGGTTATTCTGGAAAACAGTTTGATAATATGTTTCAGGCATTTGAACATATTTACTCTCATGGCCCAGTAATTGCACTTTTAGAAATTTATCCTATTTTAGGAATCTAGCCTAGGGAAAAATCTGAAATTCAGTCATCTTGGCATAAGGATGGTCGCAGAAATACTATTAATAATAAAAAGTTGAATAGTACCTAATATTCAAGTAGAGGTATAAGATAATTTGTGGCAGGTTCATTTGCTATAATTTTATGCAACTATTTAACAAATACAAATAAGATTATTTAAATGTTGAAATAAAATTCTTTCAATATAATGTTAATTTTTTTTTTTTTTTTGGAGAGAGCTCTTTTATTTAGTAATTCCTGACACATTTTAGACCTTAATTGTCTTTACATTAGGTATATCTCTAAGTTTCTCCCTCCCCACCCAACAAACCCCCGTGTGTGATTTTCCTTCCTGTGTCTTCCCACCTATGAGTGAGAACATGTGGTGTTTGGTTTTTTGTTCTTGCGATAGTTTGCTGAGAATGATGGTTTCCAGCTTCATCTATGTCCCTACAAAGGACATGAACTCATCCTGTTTTATAATATAATGTTAATTTTTTAGAGAGTAAGACCTAAAACTATAAATGTGTATATGTAATACATATATAGTATAATCTCAACTATGTAAAAAAAGACAAAAAATTAAAAGATTGCAAAAAAGTCAAAGTATTAATAAATATTATCTCTAGGATTTGAATAACTATTGCTAATTTCTCCTTTACACTCTTTGTATTTTCACTTTTTCCACAATATGTCTATTATTTTAATAATCAGAACATCAATATAATTTATTTTAAATCTCGGCAGATGAACATAGTGAATGAACTATGTCAAAATGTGGTTGGAATTTTGTTGAACTTCTTTACAGAAGACTATATAGATGAGTGTTTTTCTTTTTTTACTTGCATAAATATGTCTCCTTAAAAAATCTTTGGATAGATAATATGATCAAGTAAAATTGAGTAAATTCATCTGTGTGTGTGTGTGTGTGTGTGTGTGTCTGTGTGTGTGTTTAAACCATTTATCTCTTGTGTGCTACTTAGCTCCTGTATTGCTTTTGTAATAAGACTGAGGTAGTTGGTGAACATTTGAACAATTCTTGCATAAAGATTTTATTGCATAGGTTATAGAATAAAGTGCAAGAGAAATGTTTTGTAGAAAGAGTCTTGGTAGAGAATCAGAAGGGCTTTATGGGTCCTTCATTGTGGTCACTGTTACACCTTTGTCTAATAGATCATTGATATAACTTTCTACTCTATAAGAGATTGATACCTAGTTAAGGAAGGTCATGATATATTCATTTTGTTACGGTAAATTTAAGGTGCCCAGAAAAAAAATCAAGAACCAAAACTAATGAATACAGAGCTCTATTGTTATTGGCTGAAGTATAAACTTAGATCCCTTAGCAAAGAGAAACTCATAGTCCAGACCAAACCCCTTGCTGTGTCCATTGGAGAAGGATTGGCAGCAAGATAGCAAGTATGTGGGGGATCATTGTTCATGAAGCCGGGGTAGATAGGAGCTTCTTCATATACATCTAACCTTTTTTATTGTCTAACCTATTGTTATGTTGTCTCATTAAGAAGGGACAATATAATGTAGTGGCCAAGAGGTATGACTTAAGAATCACTAGACTCAAATTTGCCAGTTTATAACTCTGTAATCCTGGACAAACTACTCTCAATTTTCTAATTTGGAAAATGTAGATAATAATGGTCCAAAAAAAAAAGATGAATCATCTTAAGTATTTGAACCACAGAGAATTTAATTGACTATGCAGCTGAGGGAGGAGCTGAAAAGCCAAATGGGGTCACTATACAACCCGAATATTAGCAATAGCAGGAAGCATCCACTAATTCTAATTTGAAGGGACAATATGTTGGAGACAGTGTTACTGGGTCCACGGACTGAGGTCACTGGAATTATGGTGGAACTGGAGGAGGCATGGGAGAGACATTTTTAATGGTAGAGATTCTGCTCAAGGCACCGAGAGAGGAGAGAAATATCTTGGTGTTCCCATCTTTCAACCCTCCAGTCTTGTAGCCAAACACAGCCAGAAGTCAGCTGACAGGGGACTCTGCATTGCCTCTCTTTAATACAGAGCAGAGAATGAGAAGGGTGAAGAATGGACGTGTGACAGGCAACAATCCCTACCTCAGAGGTATTACGCCTAAAGCACTTAGAACAGTGCCTGGAAGATATGTACTTAATAGACACTACCATTATCACCGTCGTCATCATCATTATTGTTATCATCATTGGTGCCATTTGCAGAGTAGCAACATCTCTTTGTGAATATGCTTTAGAGGTTGGGTACTATGAGCTTGTTTCTAATTACAGCCCTTTTTGGGGCCCTGCCGTGGTCAGGTTGCTAGTCATTTCAGCATTTTTAGTGTTTGGTGAGGCAGGGGTGTTCCACCTCCCATTCTCATCTACCCTGCGTTGATGACATTTAGAGTCACCAGACCTAGTTCATTGATGACAAGAACTGAGCCACGCAATGTTCTAAAGAATCCAGGCAGTTTTAGGAGCATGATAAAAATTCACAACCCTGTGGGGAATGACCTTTGGAAGTTAACTTTAAAATTAATGATTTTAAAATTAGGATTTCCTTACATATCCTAGTCCCTTTAGAGTTGAGCTTAGCTGGGTCCTGCAAAACTGAATGAATACATATTTAATTCTTTTGGTATTTTCTGTAGCTTGGCATTAAAATTAATAAATTTAAAGGAATAGAAGTTTGACAAGATGCCTTAATAGGCCTACCAGGAATAATCACGTAGTTGCCTATTTTGAAGCATAGACATAAAATAAAAAATCCCATCCAGATAAGTCACGAGACTTTGCCAAAGTGCCCTCTTAAATTGCTCCCGTTTTGAGAATGCACTATTTATTGGAGCATTTTGCTAAGCTCTTGGGAATTTCTCTCCTTAGAGATTTTTACCAGTATGAAAAATAGCAGCTTTTCTAAGTTTTGGAATATTGTCAGTCTTATTGTTCATTGGTTTTCCAATTATCCTATTCTCAGAAATAACATTTACTGATCTCAAGGAGTTAAGCGTTGTCTTGTTTTCTCTGGTTCTGTATTCTTCATATTTAAGACCAGATCTCAGCTAAGTAATAATAAAAGATAATAATGACTAAGAGTTTTTGAGTTTTCCTCCATGTCAATTATTGCTCCCAGCACTTTGGTTTCGTTCTTTCATTTGATGTGATATAGGAACTTATAACAACCCTATGAGACAGACGCTTCACTTTAAAGACTAAGAAACTGAGGCAGAGGTTATAAACCTCCCCCACGGTCACAAAATCATGTTGCTGGACTCAGCTCCCACCTTCAACTACTATTAATACATGGTAATGTTGACATCTTATTGTAAATGTTAAACAATAAAGCATAAAGGGAAAGAAGTAAATGCAAAAAATGGTCAAAGCAGGAGATGATTTTAAAGAGCATCTGGTTCAGCCTCCCCTTTTATAGCTGAGAAAACCAATCTCTAGAAAAAAGAAATGAGCCTTTTGATTATAAAGCAGACTACCTAACAAGTATCAAGTCGTCTCACTTATTCTTCTCTGCCTTCCATGATCACAGAATTCTGACCACGTCCCGTGTCATTCTCAAGCAGAGATTGAAAATGACATTGGTCCTTTACTTGTTCCAAGGAAGCAAACATTTTATGGTTTGAAACTGTTTCTCTTGCATTTGCTTTGTAAGAGGTTTGCAGAAGTTAAGCCTCACGGAGTCTTCTCTCCTTAACTTAAGCGGGTGGACTGCTTGTTGCTCTTCTTTGCCTGTGAATTCATGTTGATTAGACAGTGGTGGGGTGGAGGGCTGATGGGTCTGTGTTTGGTTGGCGAGCTAACTCCAGCATCCTATAATTACTACATTTTCAATCTGGTGCATAGTTCTGAGTTTTGTACATCCTTATCTGGCTCTACACTCTTTGAGGTTAATTTTGGCCTCCGATGGTGCCCTTTTAAAGGCAGGGTAATAGCAACACAGTGTTTTTGCTTGGGAAATACTCTGTGTATGGGCTTCTTCTCTTGGTTTTATTAACAAGGTAGCAAGTATGAAAGGTGCTGTGTTTGGAGTCTTTAAATGGACTTGGCATTTGGCTTGTCTACAATCTTTCAGGAATTTTAATCCTGATATTCAGATTTGAGTCACACACCTGGGGAATGGTGACCATAGCTCTTCCTTACCCCTCCAGCTCCACTTCTGGGTTAGCATGAACTGACCACTGTAACCTGCTCTCAGGCTCTACACAAAGGCACTTCAGAATCTGCCTGTGGCCACTTCTGTGAAAGGGCATGGTCACAGTCACCGTGGCATGGATGGAAAACTGGAGAGCAGCAGGAGGAGCCCAGGGATAGAGAGAGGAGGCCTGGATGCCTGCCTGGGCTCTGTGCCATGCCTTGGGTAGGTCACTCAACTACTTTAAACCAAGTTGACTCTCCCGTAATGCAATAAGGGTTTAATGATCTCTGTGGCTCTACAGTTTTGTAGTTTCTACTGTTCTTTGAAGCATGAACATGAATTCAACAGAAGAAAAAAAAAACGAAATATTTTTCATTCAGAACAGTTTCAAGATATTGCTCTGACTCACTGGATGGCAAATCATAGTGAAAGGGAAGTCTGACTCGACTTCCGTTTTGCATTACTTTTGGCCAGCATGGCTCTTTATGGTGTACTTGTTGTATAATAAAACAGCTCTCTAGAGAATACTCTTACATTTACTTACTGAGAGATAACAGAAGTTCAGAATAAAAACTCACAGAAATGGAAGACCGGGAAATTATTTTTTCTCTTTTCTATTACATACAGAGGAACAAAGGCTGATATTTGTGTTTATGCCCCCTTTTGAGGACAACGTCCTTGAAAAGCCATATTATTATTATTTGTCTTTGTATGTAATTGGATTGTTTAAACTCTTCTCTGAACTTTGTAGCTTTTTCATTATATCTCTTACCTGGAATATTCATAAAACTCCACTGAAATAGCCACTTTATTCTGTAAATTTTATTTGCTTAAGGCCTGAACTTGGCCGCAAATGAGAGTACTTGTGTGTTTTTTTTTTTTTTAAATGATGTGACTGCTTTGCGAAGGGACATAATGAGTCTGTGTTCTGTTCTATTCCTCTTCAACAACTTTGTCAGGAAGGAAGGCTATTGTGATTTCTTGGAGAGGTGGAAGGATGGTGGCATCCATGTGCTAGTCATGGATGAAGGAGAAACTGTTATACCAGGGTAACATCTGAGGCCTGAGATAAAATTCCCATTACAACCTCTTTAAATATTTCTGTGTTTAAATGGGGTGAGGAGACTATCCACTCCACAAATGTAATCCCTTTTCCTCAGCCTAGTGAAATTTATTGTTTCTTTTCCCTAGATAAGAAAAAAAAAACAATAGGATGCTGTACAGGTTCTTTTAGCTTGTCAAAAGACAGATAATTCACAGATTTTGCTTTTGTGTAGCTTATGCAATGTCTGAAAAGGCACTGTAAGCAGGGATTCCCTGAACATCGCGCCGTGGGCCCGGATCCCTGTTTTGCTTTCTTCGGAGAGCTCACTGGCAACCTCCCTGATGCTTTGTGCCAGTTCTTAGGCGCTCCAAAGCCACATGCACATTGACATAATCTCCGGTGGTTTTGGCTGGTTTATAATCTGGCTTATTGAGGTTTGGTTCAAGGCAGAGGCCTTTAGGGCAGGGATCTTCTGTGAGCTGAAATAAAAGGGTCTGGTTTGGAGGAGATTTGACTCTGCCAAATGAAAGTGGCACATTTCCAACTGCACATGCTGAGTTGCCTCAGAACACATCCATGCAGAACACAGACATGCACTAGGCAGCTAGTTTGTGGAAGGCAGTGTGCTGAGCACAAGGGGGAATAGAAAGACACATGGCTGCTGTGAAATAACTGCTTCCAGAAAGCACATGTCGAGTTGGAAGGACGAGCCAGAAGACACACAGAGAATATTACTCAGACTAAAATGTGACGTCCCGAAAGCGTGCTAGTATGAGACCCACAGAGTTGGAGAAGAAGAGATTTTCTTTCCAGTGGGGAGAATCCAGATTAGAAAGACCAGACAGGCCATATTACCGGCGGCACCCTTTATTTCAAGTTTGGCTTTTCGTGGTTTCGGTTACCTGCAGTCAACCGTGTCCAAAAATATTGAGTGGAACATTTAAGAAATACACCATTCGTAAGTTTTAATTTGCATTCTGTTCTGAGTAGTGTGATGAAATTTCATGCCGTCCTGCCTGGGATGTGTATTATCCCTTTGTCCAGCATGTCCATGCTGTCCATGTGACTTGCCTGGAGGTCCCTTAGTAGCCGTCTCATTAGCAGATCCACCTTCGAGGTATGGCGGTGCTTGTGTTCAAGGAACTCTTAGTTTACTTAATAATGGCCCAAAGTGCAGGAGTGGGGATGCTGGCAATTTGAATATCCCTAAAGTGCTTCCTTTAAGCTAAAAGGTGAAAGTTTGAACCTAATAAGGAAAAAACAAAAATTATATACTGAGGTTGCCAAGGCTTATGCTAAAAATGGATCTTCTATCCATGAAGATGTGAAGAGGGAAAAAGAAATTCATGCCAGTTTTGCTGTTGCACCTCGATCTGCAAAGGTTATGGCCACAGTGTGCAATAAGTGCTTAGCTAAGATAAAAAAGGCATTGAATTTATGGGCAGAAGACATAAACAGAAATGTGTTCTGATTGACGGCAATCAGGTTTCGTACTATCAGTGCAGTTTCAGGCCTACACTGGGGGTCCTGGAACATATGCCCTGCAGATAATGGGGGACTATTGTATAGAGCCCCTGGATACTAATGATGCTAGGGATTCAGGCCTCTCTCCTATTTTGGGAAGGGGCAACCTCAGCATATAATTTTTGTTGTTTCCTTATTAGGTTCAAACTTTCACCTTTTAGCTTAAAGGAAGCACTTTAGGGATATTCGAGTTGCCAGCATCCCCACTCCTGCACTTTGGGCCATTATTAAGTAAACTAAGAGTTCCTAGAACACAAGCACTGCCATACCTCGAAGGTGGATCTGCTAACGAGACGGCTACTCAGGGACCTCTGGGCAAGTCACATGGACATGCCCTGTGTATGGAACCTTGGAAAGAGGCTGTCCTTACCTGCCTGTGCATTCTGGCAGCCCTTGGCACTGCTCATAGATAGTCACGTGACTCAGGCTGGGACTCTGACTCTAGAGCGAATGGGTTAAAGGTCAAGAGGCTGTTAGAACTTATTGTTGGTGTCAGTGGTGGCACCCATTGGCTTTCAGTGGTGATGGCAGCAGCAGTGTCCTGGCTGTAATTCTTGCTACAGGATAGTGGTTGTGATTCTTGCTCCTTGGCATCCTGCATGCCTGGGTTTTTGCTCATTTTCTGTCCTTAGTGATGGAGACTTCTACTGAGTCTGAACCTGCATGTCCTTCCAATGGAGTCTATGTTTTTCTCCTCCAGCTAGCCAAGGCTGGTTTCTGTTACGGCAAGCAAGAATTCCCACAGCACCTGAGTGTCAAGGGCTTTCATCGTTTGTGCTGACCCACCTGTGCAGCTGATCTTCTGCCTTTTTTCTCTGGGTACTCGCCTTCCTTTATCTACCTGTATAACTCCCTGCTTTGAAGGCTGAACACCAGCATTTTTAACTTTTCCTGAGTTATTGAAGAGACTTTACTGTTTACTATTCCTCTGTACAGTACAACATCTTATAATTGCCCATTTTACAGATTTTTTTTTTTACATTGTGTGTCTTTTTTTATTATTATTTGTTTCTGTTTGCCTACTAGCCCATGAGGAATATTTTTTGGTAGGAACTCTATTTTCATCTTTATAGTTCCAGATCCAGCTAATATTACACACTGGTTGCGTGACTGAACAAATCTGTTTGCAGGGAGAGATGTGGTGTTGGAATTGTGAACCTATGGAGAATGAAAAAAATAGAATAGCTGTTGTGAGGCATTTACTCTGGTGATACCAAGGGAGGGATAAAATGATATCTGAAATGTGTGAGGGCCGTCTGATATTGAGTAGTATACATTTGTTTTCCACTTAAAAAAGTCTGGTTTATTTAGGTATTATCTATTTACGGTAAAATCCATCCCTTTTATTGTAGAGTTCTGTAAGTTTTGACAGATGCATATAGTCATGTGTATGCCACCAGAATAAATATATAGGACAGTTTGATCACCTCCCCTCAAAATCTCTCCCTCCTTCTTATAGCCAGTCTCTCCCCACATCTTCAGCTCCTGGAAACAACTGATCTATGAATTGATGTCTGTGTGTGTGTGTGTGTGTGCGTGTGTGTGTGTGTGTGTGTGTGTGTATATATATTTTTTTGAGACAAAGTCTCTCTCTGTTGCCCAGGCTTGAGTGCAGCAGCACAATCTCGCCTTACTGAAACCTCTGCCTCCCAGGTTCAAGCGATTCTCCTGCCTCAGCCTCCCAAGTAGCTAGGATTATAGGCGCCTGCCACCATGCCCAGCTAATTTTTTTTTTTTTTTGTATTTTTAGTAGAGACAGTGTTCACCATGTCGCCCAGGCTGGTCTCAAACTCCTGACCTCAGGTGATCCACCAGCCTCGGCCGCCCAAAGTGCTGAGATTACAAGCATAAGCTACCACATCCAGCCTATCAATTTATATTTTAAGCAGTTATCATAGTTCTACAACTTTCCAGAATAATGTTTTATATACCTGAAAGATAAAATAATTGGACAGTGGATTTTTGTCTAGGAATAGAGTTGCTGAAACTAGGAAATTAAAATAACATGTACTTATACTAAAAATTATCCATTACTTATATGAAATTCAGTGTAATTGGGCATCCTGCATTTTATCTGGCAACCCAACCCAACTCTACTGGATGGGTATTGCCAGTGTGGGAACTGTTAGAATTGAGGGTAAGTGTGAAATTGGCAGACAGAGAAGGAAACTGCAAGAAGAGGTCATGGATCCTATCAGCAGCATCATTCAGCCATTCAGACACTTTGTGACAACCTAAAAAGAGAGGAGGGAGTGAGATTTTTGTACGAAGTAAGAAATTCACTTGTTTGTACGTGAACAACATATGCGAGCCTGCTTTGAAGACTGAAGTTCTTGGCTTTCCAGTTTATAAACCAGTTCTATCTGGGCAGCTTGCAGCCAAATTGTGCTGTGGAGGAGTGGGACTCAGGAAGCACGGGCACCATGAAATAGGTGGCTGTGGTCTGTGGAAAAGGGGGAAGGACACACTAGGGTTCTACCCTTAAGAAAATGAACTTTTGCTGAGTTATCAAAGTGAGTACTTGTATTTCTCAGGATAGCCATGCCACAAACACGTATTTACAGTAAAATTCAAGTTGGTAACAATTAAAATGACTGACCTCTAGTTTATCTATATATTATTGGAACAAAAGGGCTTACTAAGCAATGCCAAGGAAAGAAACTTCCAAGTGGGTTCTTCTTACTCTACCTAAAAGAATAAACTATTTTAAAAGACTTTTGTCAAGTCCATGGTTTATACTACCATAAGTCTTACCTTTCTGTTTTAAAGCAAGCTTGGCAGGACAGTTACTTGGAAATAAGTTGTCAGTGTTTGGTTGGAGTGGTAGCAGTTGTGTCTGGAATTCTTCATTCTTTTCATTGCTCTCCAATAACCTACCATGTGAGGCTGTCTCCAACCCCAGAGCCCTGACCAAGTGACCATGCTGCTAAGCTGGTTGATAATAGTTTATTATCAGTAAAGGGACACAAGTTTAAAATTATTTGACGTATTAGTGCTATCAGTTAATGACTTACAAATAGCATCTTTGGTTTCTAGGTGTTGGCAAAGATTCTCTAACCTACCAAACTCTAGCCATGCTCCTCTGAACCCCCTTCTTGACTAGGCCTTGACTTCCTATGAGAACTATAGATTCTCAACACAAATGATTTCATCCACTCGTGCCCCACATTAAAGGACTTACACAAACACTAGAATAATTTCTAACAGCTCAAGGCCACGTCCCTAGGACTACCCTACCCCACTTAGGATGCCTGCCTGAGGAAGCTCAAGGCTGCCAGGAGAATTTACTATTTCCTCTAGCCAACACCCTGGAGCTAGGCCTAACCACCCTTTCTTAGAGCATTTACTAAAAAGGGCTTACAATTGTGAATCCTTGCCCTGTAACCTTTGATAAATGTATGCACTTCCTACTGCTCAAGAGTGTCTTTCTCAAGGACCTGAGAGCCATTCTTCTGAAAAGTAACTATCACGAGAGATAGGGCCTCTGTCTTTCGGTGTCTGGGCAGATAGAATCCTAACTCCCATAATTGCCTAATCAACATTCATGTTGACCAACCCTTTGTAATTTTTTACTTCTCTGACTTCACTGAGCCTGCTCTCACCCCCTCCCTTTTCTACTCTCTCATTCCTCTTCTAAAATACCCAGTCTCCTCTGTGCAAATCAAGGTTGAGTTTAGTTCACACTGCACTCCCTTCCCTATTGCAATAGCGTATTAGTGGTTCAGATCTGTCCTCCCCACTTTAACTAGTGTCTGGCTTCCTTTATCTCTGACATTGCGAAGAATTTGGAAGTTGCAAGGAGCATGGGAAGGAGATGATTTGGGGTAGGCATATTTTATTTTTTAAATCACATTGCATAGAGGTGGCTGTCTCTTCTGCTCATACTCCTAGAACAGGCCTTTGGTGTACTTTGCTATGTGTAGGAGACTGGGACTAGAAGGTCACCCTGTTCAGCTATTTTCATACTATCATTAGGTTGTAAATGGAATCCATTAAAAAATTATATGGAATGCACAAAATAAAGCAGGTGAAGGCAGAATTGCTCTTGTGGAAACAGGGGTAGGAAATCTAGAATCGTATTTATTCCTTCTTTTCTCTTTATACTTATTTGGGGAGTCTCAGAATCATTAAGAACAATTGGGAGGGTAAAACACAAGTTTACAAGAAAACTAGTTTCCTTCCTTTCAGAGTTCTTTCCATCCTGGCAGCTCAATGGACTCAGCAGCTCTCGGGGGCAGTGGCTTGAGTGTGCTGGGCTTGTGTCTCCTAAGTAAGAAATACTACCCACAATGGGATAAAGGACCCACAGGGACTCTTTAAGTGGGGAATTAGAGGACACATCTTGTATAATTCTGGCAGAAGGGCTAGGCATGAAGTCAGAGCAGGAGATGACTCAGAAATCCTGATGCTTAGAGACATTACCCTGTGGCTACTGGGCTCACTGCTATGAACTTTGCCTGAGGTCTGTAATGTGATTTACAATAATTATTCTATTCTCTTACCCCCTAGCTTGACAAGATGAACAAGTTAATGTTATTAGCTTCTCAAATTGGAAGATGATAATTATTAGGTGGGTCCATTGGGAGTCAGGCTGGGGTGAGTTGTTATCAAATCAGAAGGAGTTATCAATAGGGCACTGTTAATCAATAATGATTGAATGTGAGCTACCAGAATTTGCCTTTTCATGATATATACAGGACTTGTTTACATAACCAAGTCTTCAAGGAGATAAAATTAGGAAGACATCCAGATAACAGAAATTTGGAGAGACCTTGATATCATATTATGATTGAGAAAGAAAAAACAAATAGACGTTCACATTGGGAAGGAATGACTACATCCAGTTATGGCAGTAAAGCTGTGTGTTGATTGATATTGTGAGAATGAATCAGTGATTGGGCACTGTGACTAGGACAGAAAGGGTGACCCTGAGAGCCACAGTGCTTTTGTGTGCAACAGCCATGAAGAAGTCTTATCTGGACTTAATATTGACCCGTTGTGTATTTCCGTATTTTTTCTCTCTTTTCTCTCGTTTTCCTCCACTCTTTCCCTCTTCTCTTTCAACCTCGTGTTGAAAAACACCCTGAAGTTTGCTTGTGGAAATGGGTGAGATTTGTGAGCTATGATGAATTGGAATTATTTGCAATCAAATGGAAAGTTGTAACAACAGGTGTGGATGGAAGCAGCTCACACATAATGCATGTGGTGAATTGAGGAAGCTGGTAGAAGTTTGGGGTGTGATTGACAGGCTTAAAGGTAGCAGAAATAGAGTAGTTGCATTTGGCATTTTAGATTTTTAAATAATACTTTGCTCAGGCCACACATTAGTTAGTCAGACACAGAGTTGGAACCATATTTGGAACCTTCTGAGCCTCCACGTAGGCTTGTTCATCGTCCTTATGTTAGGGTGACAAGGTTCAGAGCTAAAACCAGAGAGAGAACGCCGCAGCAGAAGCCTCTTCCAGACCCACTGTGTCAGTTTTGAACTGAGGCATTTTCTGTCCACAGCCATATGCAGTGTGAACAGGCCACAGATGTACATCAAGTGAGTGGGTGAAATAACGTTTGATGGGAAATGATGACAGTTTTATGGCATTCGCCCTTGAAGCCCCAGGTGTGCTTATTCATCTTTAATATATTTTAAGCTGTTAGCCTTGGGGATATTTCAGCCTGTTTGCATCTGTATTTTAAAGATGAGCCCTGGAGTGAATCAGTGAGGGGAGCGAGTCATACCTGAACTAGGGGAAGAGATGAGTGGATCTTTGTAGGAGAAGACTTAAGTGGATCTAGTCATCCCTGAACAAGGAGAATATATCAGGGTAATGAAGAGACCTAGGGGAAAGTTGTCGTTTCCTTTCGACCAGCCAGCTGGTTGACCTTCCTGCATCTGCCTTAGGGCCAACCTTGGCCTGGGCAGCTTGCACCAAGCTTTGCATATGCCCCTTGGACGTCAGGATGCTAAACCTGGATTATCCTGGCACAGAGCATGAATTATAATTCCTGATCTCAGCATATTCTACCCTTTGACCTTTCTGTTAGGGATTTTGACTCTTCTGTTTCTGACTTTTTGATGAATCATGTCTCCTTGACAGAGTGAAGGCTCTTTTTTTTAAATGACTCATAGCCATATCTATATATAACCACTGAGTAATAAATAACCCATAGCCATAGCTACATGTGGCCACTGAATTGAGTGATTAATAATTTTGTTGTTATAAATTTGAGTGAATATATTTTGGCCAATTATGTGGTTGTGGCTATAAAGATAGCTAATAATCTTTATTAGAATTTGGATACTGTTGATTTTTTCTTGTAATTTTATAACTTCCATTTCCCTGTGGTACATATGCAGTGTGGAATACTATGCAGACATAAAAATAATAAAATCATGTCCTTTGTAGCAGCATGGATGCAGCTGGAACCCATTATCATAAGTGAATTAATGTGAAAAACAGAAAACCAAATATCCCATCTTCTCACTTGTAAGTGGGAGCTGCTTATAAGTAGCTGGAGACACACAGACATAAAGATGGAAACAATAGATACTTGGGACTCCAAAAAGAGAGAGGGAGGGAGGCAAGGGCTAAACAACTTCCTGTTGGATACTATGTTCACTATCTGGGGAACAGGATCAATAGAAGCCCAAACCTCAGCATTATGCAGTGTATCCCTGTCACAAACCTGCATATGTACTCCCTGAATCTAAAATTTAAATTTAAATTTTAAAAATATTCAATTTTTGGACTTAGGCTTAAATTTCTAGAACTTTTTCCACCTCTAAGTTGTCACTATACAAAGTATGTTTAATAGTAGCTGGAAGAGTTATTTAAATCCACATACTAACAGCAACCACAGTGAATACAGTTTAGGTAATATTTTCTTTTATCCAACAGCTAGAGTGAGATGCACAGAACAATGAGCAAGCACCTCAAGACCTTGGACTTGTTAGAGATTCAGAGTGAGTTTCTTTTTTTTTTTTTTTTTTGAGACGGAGTCTCGCTCTGTCACCCAGGCTCCGCCTCCCGAGTTCACGCCATTCTCCTGCCTCAGCCTCTCCGAGTAGCTGGGACTACAGGCGCCCGCCACCACGCCCGGCTAATTTTTTGTATTTTTAGTAGAGACGGGGTTTCACTGTGGTCTCGATCTCCTGACCTCGGGATCCACCCGCCTCGGCCTTCCAAAGTGCTGGGATTACAAGCGTGAGCCACCGCGCCCGGCCCAGAGTGAGTTTCAAAGCAAGAAAAGGCAGGAGCATGAGTAGCATTCCTATAAAATAGCTATTGAAGCAGAGTAGCTAAGGAAAGATGATTGTTGTAGAAACACAATCAGTGAAAGAGTCTGGTAGAAAGACTATTCCTTAAAATTCTTTTTTTATTTTATTTTATTTTATTTTATTTTATTTTATTTTATTTTATTTTATT